>NW_027192569.1:874217-952873 GCF_042370625.1 Thermothelomyces heterothallicus | reverse complement strand
CCCCCCCAAAAACACAAACACCCCCTTTCCCCCAACGCCACGGCAGAGTCTCAGCGCTGACGGATCGCAGGCCGCCTCGAGACACCTTGAATGCCGGACGGCCGCCAGTGGGGGCGCTAGCTGTCGACCATGTCGTCGCCTTTCCCCATCAACCCGTCGGCGATCCCGATGGTGCCGACCCGGAAGGCGCTCATGATACTGGACCTGCAGAATGACTTTGTGTCTCCGGACGGGGCGCTGTATGCCGGGGACCCCGGGGGTTATGTCGAGCGCATCTTGGAGCTGGCCAGGGCTTTCCGCGACTCGGGCGCCGGCGATGTCATCTGGGTGCGCACCGAGTTCGAGCGCAACTGCGCTCTGGAGGGCGACTGCCCCCCGATCATCACGGCGGACGTCATGATCCGCGAGAAGAAGGCGGCATCCGCGCGTGGACGCCAACCGACGTCGGCCACGCACGAGAAGGCGGCGATGGAGAACGACGAGGAGGCCTTCCTCAGCGTCGGCACGGCCAAGGACAAGAAGCCGTGCGTGCGCAAGGGCACCGAGGGGGCCGACTTCGCCCCTCGGGTGAAGGCAGCCGTGGTGGCCGGCCGGGACATGGTCTTCACCAAGACGCACTACAGCGCCTTCGCCTCGGGCCAGGGGCAGCAGCAGCTGGTGCAGATGCTCCGGGGACGCTTCGTGACCCAGATGTACATATGCGGCGCGCTGACCAACATCAGCATCTACGCGACCGCCCTGGGCGCGGGCCAGCACGGCTACGAAGTCACGCTGGTCGAGGACTGCTGCGGCTACCGGAGCATGATGCGCCACCTCAACGCCGTCCGCCAGCTCGACCGCTTGGCCGGTTGCCAGGCCATCAGCTTCGACAGTCTTCTCGAACAGCTGCGACCTCCCGCCGCCGCCGCCGCCGCCGCCTCGAGCCTGTCCACGGGTCTCTCTCCGTCCATTTCCAAGATCTCGCTCGATCTCGACGGTGGATCCCGGGAGAATCCGCCCCCCGCATCCTCCTCCCCACCCGCTCCCGAGGCCAAGCCTGCTTCGCCGCACGCGGCGCCGGACAAACCCCGCCGCGGGTCCTCGACGCACGGTAGCCGCAAAGGGGAAAGAAAACGCCCCCTGCAAGAAGAAGAAGAAGAAGAAGGAGAAGGAGAAGGAGAAGAAGAAGAAGGAGAACGAGACGGAGGAGAAGAAGAAGAAGAAAAAGAAACGGACACGGGTCATCCTGGTGCCGAGTCTGACCAATCGTCACCCTCATCCTCGTCACCAAAATCACCACCCCGGCCACCAGCCTCTTCGTCTTCGTCAGACCATGAGTCACGTCGCAGCCTGGAGAAGAAGAAGGTCGAAGAAAGGCAAAGAACTGAGCACCCTCCCAAGGCGAAGCGGAGCGAGTTGCAGAGCTCAAAAGGTCCGGTCCTCCCCCCCGGGAGCGAGAGCACACAAGCTGAACAACCCAGGGTCATAACTCGGGTCGAGCTGCAGCTTGTCCGACGAACGCAGTCGAAGAAGCCGCAGCAGCAGCAGCAGGAGCCGACCGCGGCGGCGGCAGCGACGACGACGACGACGTTCCCCCCGCCTTCAGATCCCGCCATCGCAGACGAGTCATCGCAGGACAGCATGGCTGAGCAACCGCTGACACCTCCTCCTCCTCCTCCTCCTCCTCCTCCTCCTCAATGTGGCGAACCTCTGTGTGAGGGCGACACGCATGTCATCACCAACCTCCTCCCCCCCGCCCTCGCGGCCGACGCCTTTGAGCGCCTGCTGGAGGAAGTCAGCTGGGCCGGCATGTCGCACATGGGCGGGGAGGTGCCCCGCCGCATCGCCGTGCAGGGCGCCGTCGCCGACGACGGCAGCATGCCCGTCTACCGACACCCGGCCGACGAGTCCCCCCCTCTGCTCCCATTCTCCCCCACCGTGTTGCAGATCAAGGCCGAAGTGGAGAAACACGTCGGCCACCCGCTCAACCACGTTCTCATCCAGCACTACCGGACGGGCAACGACTACATCAGCGAGCACAGCGACAAGACGCTGGATATCGTCCCCGGCAGCTTTATCGCCAACGTCAGCCTGGGCGCCGAGCGCACCATGGTCTTCCGCACCAAGCGCCCGCCCAGGGACCAGCACCGCGCCCGTTCGGGCGGGGGGAAGAACGAAGAAGAAGAAGAAGAAAAAGAAAAAGAAAAAGAAAGGAGGGAAGGAGGGAATGAAGGAGGAGGAAAAGGAGAAGGACGGGAGGGAGAAGAAGAAGAAGAAGAAGAAGCAGGGAAGCAAGGGAAGCAAGAGCGCCCAGGAGGACCAACAACACCACCACCACCACCACCAGCATCGCAACAACAACAACAACAACAACAACAACAACAACAACAACAACAACAACACGCGCAGCGGCGCCAGACCCAACGCGCCGCGCTGCCGCACAACTCGCTGCTGCGGATGGGCCTGCGCACCAACGCGGCCTGGCTGCACGCCATCCGCCAGGACCGGCGCGCCGACCGCGACAAGACGGACGCGGAGCGCGCCTTCGGCGGCGCCCGCATCAGCCTCACCTTCCGCCGCATCGGCACCTTCATCGACGCCGACCACGCCCGCATCTGGGGCCAGGGCGCCACCGCCAAGACCCGCCACGCCGCCCGCCCCGTCGTCAACGGCCAGACCGACCAGGCCGTCCGCCTGCTCAAGGCCTTCGGCGCCGAGAACAACCGCGGCGGCCCGGGCGGGGCCGGCACCGATGCCGATGCCGATGCCGATGCCGCCTTTGACTGGGACGAGTGGTACGGCGAGGGGTTCGACGTGCTGCACATGGGCACGCCGAA
This sequence comes from Thermothelomyces heterothallicus, assembly GCF_042370625.1. Lineage (NCBI taxonomy): Eukaryota > Fungi > Ascomycota > Sordariomycetes > Sordariales > Chaetomiaceae > Thermothelomyces > Thermothelomyces heterothallicus. Next base: position 950,057 of record NW_027192569.1, on the reverse strand, counting down.
GCGCTTCCTGCCCTCGTCGTCGCCGTCGCCGGCCGCGACGGGAAACCTGTCGGTCGCGCTGGCCCAGGCTCAGGCTCAGGCTCAGGCCGAGACCGGGGCCGGGGCCGGGGCCGGGCCGAGCGCTTCCGAGGAGGTAAAGAAAGACAAGGTGCCCGTTGTTGCCGTCGTCGCCCGGCTGCTCAAGGAGGAGCTGACGGCCTGGGAGGCCTGGGCGGCGGCCGAGGAGGAGGAGGCGGGTGCTGCTGCTGCTGCCGCTACTGATACTGCTGCCGCTAGTGGCACGGGTGGCGGGCAGAGGACCGGCGTCGGCGCCTTCTACATCGCCGGCGGCGCCCAGCCGTCCCCGGCCGACTTTGCGCTCTGGCCCGCGCTGCACGACATGGTGAGGGCGTGCGGCGAGGAGTTGCTGGGCGAGAAGCTCGGGCGGTATTATCGCGCTTTCAAGGAGAGGAGTTCCGTGGCCAAGGCATTGGGACAGCTCAAAGAGGAGTAAAAGCTGGTTCTTCTCAGTGTTTGTGCGATTTCCCTATTACTACTAGCAGCTTGTTGTTTGAGGTTTTCTCAAGATATTACAGCGCAGAGAGCGGATGTGGTTGGGAAATACGATTCTCTGATAAGTCCCAAGGAAAAAAAAAAAAAAAAAGGGAAGGAATAAAAAATTGGATGAATCTCCGGCTTGTTCTTGCTCGTCTATCCTGTGCAGGCCCACCGAGAGCTTCGTAGAGGTTTCGTAAAGGACGCATCTGGTGGCTGGTGTCGAAAACATGAAGTCTTGATCTTGTGTGATTTAATTCAGGTAGTTATTGACAATCTTGGTGTGTTCAATGCCGGACCAAGGTTCAAGTCCGACTACTACTATGTATGCTGAAGAGGAGGGGCCGAGAACACCCTGTTCATCCTCCTTTTTTTTTCCCTCCCTTTCTCACCATGAAAGCAGCCTGTGACTGCATGTAGCCGAACAAAGGTTACGGATGTTCCGAGAGTTATACCACTGCAGGTCCGCAATACGCGAAGTGATCACCTCTTAATTATCTGGAACTCGCATCCAACTGTCGAGGTACGACACAGCAGAACGTACATACCCGATACCTTGCTTGCTCGCTCAAACCATGCATGCTCTTGCCCTTCCGCTTAGGAAAGCATTGGTGTACGGTTGGTTGCAAGCAATTCGCAAAGCCAACGAACTGCGACTGGAATCTACTCTTTGAGTGTGTCGAGTTCCATGTCTAGTCATAAGTGTAAGTGTGGTTGTTTTGATCAGGGGCTAATTAACTCTTGGCATCGTGTTGCGGAATAGCAAGCAGAAATTGGATACCAAGCAAAGCCCCATACCATCCCATCGCGACCACGGCAGAGTAGATCAGCAGGTAGAGATCCTGTAGAATGCGTGCAAACTAGACAACCATAAGCCCATAACTCAGCAATTGTCTCCTCCGTGAAGGTTGCTTCAGGTGGCGAAACATGGGCACAGATCCCGATAGCTCCTCCGAGAGCTTCGGATGTTGCTCGTCTTCAGTAGGCTCAAGTTGAGATTATCCAAATCCCAGGTCCTCCGAGTTGAATGCAGCATTCAATCAGGGCAAGTGACTGTTAAACCCGCTCGCCCGGCATAACGCCTCGTGAAGATGATGAAGAAGTCAAAGTCACATGAACAGTTACATGCATCGTATCGTGTCCACATCCGTTTTGCCATTTCCCTCGCGCATCACCACTTCCATCTCCCCACCGCAGACGCTAGTAGATGTCATGTGTTTCTCAGACCCACCACCTACTACTACTCCTTCGAATCCCACGGGAGGGGATACGTGCTCACCCAATCGGCAACCTCGCTCCTCAGCTGCACAATCTCGGTATCCGTCTCGCCGGTACCCAGGTAATCCATAAAAGTCTTGAGCCGACCGGCCGTCTTGGCCTCGCCCTTCTCCTCAGCCGCCTTGCGTGCCGCCTTGTCAACCCGCGCGGCGATGGTAACGGCGCGGTCGACAATATCCGCCACCCGCTCAAAATCGTTCTCGTTGAAGCCGCGGGTCGTCATGGCGGGCGTGCCCATGCGAAGACCGCCCGGGGTGAGCGCCGACTTGTCGCCGGGAACCGTGTTCTTGTTGGCCGCGACGCCGACGAGTTCCAGCACGCGCTCGACCCGGGCTCCGTCGACACCCTGCGGCTTCAGGTCGACGAGGACGAGATGGTTGTCGGTGCCGCCGCTGACAATGCGGTAGCCCAGGCCTCCTTTTTCCTTGGGCTCGCCCAGGCGACGGGCGAGCGCTTGGGCGTTGGAGAGGACCTGGGATTGGTAAGCGCGGAACTCTGGGCTTTGGGCCTGCTTCAGGGCAACGGCGAGCGCGGCAATGGTGTGATTGTGCGGGCCGCCCTGATGACCAGGGAACACCGAGGCGTTGATGGGGTTTTCGAGGTTGTACATCTCTTCCGCGCCCGTCTTGGGATTCCTGCGCCGGACGCCGCGGCGGAAGAAGATGAGGGCGCCGCGCGGCCCGCGGAGGGACTTGTGGCTCGTGGTGGTGACAATGTCGGCGTAGGCAAACGGGCCGGGCAAGACCTTGGCGGCCACCAAGCCGGAAATGTGGGCCATGTCGGCGAGAAGGTAGGCATTGATCTTGTCGCAGATGTCCCGCATGCGTGCATAGTCAATCAGCCGGCTGTACGCCGAGGCGCCGGCAACAATGATCTTGGGCCGGTAGAGAACCGCCGTCTCCTCGAGCTTGTCATAGTCAATGTAGCCGGTGGACTCGTCGAGGCGGTACGGGAGCGTCTCAAAGTACTTCGAAATGAACGAGATCTTCTTGGTTGGCGTTTGGTACCCGTGGGACAGATGTCCACCGTGAGGGAGATCAAGGCCCATCAGGCGGTCGTGTGTTTCCAATAGAGCCGAATAGACGTAGAGATTCGCGGGAGCACCGGAGAGGGCTTTTGAGGTCAGCGCTCGTCCAGTTTACCGAAATATTGCTGGGCCGAAGCTCACCTTGAACATTGACACCCCATTCCTTTGCATCCAAACCAAAAGTCTCAAGTGCCCGTTGCTGGCATAGTCTCTCTGACGCGTCAATGAACTCGTTGCCCCCGTAGTACCTCGCGCCGGGATATCCCTCTGAGTACTTGTCTAACTCGAATTAGCCTTTTGTCCCTAACCGCTCCTCGATCCGGATACCTACTCTGCATGGGACTCCCTAAAGCATCCAGCACCGCTTGCGAAGTGAAGTTCTCGGACGGAATCAGGTTGATGAACTGCTTTTGCCTGAGTTTCTCCTGTTTTCCCGGACCGACGCCGTCAGTATTGTCGTTGAGTGATAGAAAGAAGCGTGACGAGACAAACCTTCTCGACAACCTCGTACATGACCGGGTCAGCTTGCTGCAACCCGGCGGCAAGCAACTGTGGTTCGGCCAAATGTCAGCTACCCATTCACTGCTCTAGAAACCCTCCCCCCCGTTCCAGGAGGAAAAAAAAAAAAAAAAAAAAAAAAAAAAAAAAAAAAAAAAAGAAGGGGGGAGTGGGGAGGGGGAAGAGCAACCTACCTTCTGCTGTGAATCATTGCTGGTTGAGATGGACCCAACCGACCGCCTCGAGCCGACGCCGCCAGTCCATTGTCGCCGTGCCGCTTGACTTTGCAATCGACTCGATATCGTCGTCACGGAGGGAAAGGCAGCGCGGAGGGCAAAGGAAGAGGACGAGGCGCACAACCGCATTGTAGCGGTGGTCCGCAGCGATCGGACCGAGCCGAAAGCCGACATGGCGGGCTGTTTGGTCAGTCGGATGGTTAGTTCCAGACGGGAACGCTGACTGTTGTCGGACGGGACGCGAAGAACATACCAATTGGCTACCAAGTGGTAATCCGCAAAGTCACCGATGGGGAGAGTGTGTCTATTCGACACCACGGATAAGGTCGGTGATGGGAAGACCCGGAGGGCGGATGGTACGACAGCTGATGTGATTGGCGCTTTCTAGCCGGTCGATGACGCCCTAGTCGAACCCCGAGTCGGCGTCTTTGAATGTGGGGTTGCGAAGGCCAAGAGGCAGCACAAGCCAGGGACCGTTTATTATCGGGCTGAACCCCGAGCTGCGCGAGTTCTCACAGGGCACTGGGTGCATGCACGGGCCTCAATCCCCACAATTCTGCCAAGCAATATCAACGCCAAAATTTCGCCCGCTTCTCCTTCTCTCTTCTTTTTCTTTCGCAATCAACTAAATTGGGGATGATGAGCACGCTTCCAAACGGCAGATGCAGGGTCCTCCGCTGGTAAGACAGCCTGGGGGACATGCTGACATGTCCTGGCACAACCTCACCACTCAATGAGGGACAATTTGAAGCCTCTGACCCAAAGTGTTGATGATGCACGGCGAAGCAGCCGCCTCTCCGTATTCTTTCTCTGCTGGTTTCGTTAAGGCGAGCATCTTCCCGCACAGAGCTTGGTTTTAGACTGTATCTACGCAGTAGGTAGACAACTTGGATTTCAGTCATTATAGCTATTGAGCCTCAAGGCGCTTTTGATCTTGCCGCGTCTGCTTCCCTCTCGGTCTCCTGCTGCTATTCATGCCCTTCTATCGTCTTGACATTGGTCCCAGTAATCATCAGACCCCAGACTGCAAGCGCGGTTTCGCTCATCAGACCGGCAAACCCATTGATTCCGTTTTCAATGCCATACATGCAAGCCAGAACGTCTCGAGTCAAGAGACCGCGCCGCCTCACTCAAGAGAGAGCGCCTTGCGGCCAAAAAAGGCCGAGGCCACGTCGCGGGAGCCGAGATGCGTAGAGAGAAAGCGCGCCCGAAAAGAAGCCCAACCCATTACTCCGAATGCAAGGCCGCCGAGAAATCCATGTTGTCCATTTCACTTGCTCCCTGACGAAATCTACTTGGATTCCTCCTCGCCCTCGCCAAGCAACGCGTTCCGCTTCGCCGCCTGCCTCTCCAGCTTGCGCTCGCGGGCAGCCTTGGTGCGTGCGCGCTTGGCGTCCATCTCCTCCTTGATCTGCCTCTCGCGAGCCTTCTCCGCCTTGGCGCGGTGGATCTGCAAAATTTCTCATTAGCACAAGGGAATTATGCCGCCCACTCTAGGTAAAACATACGTGCTCGACGAGCGCCCGCTTGTGCTTGAAGGTGTTACCCTTGGCAAGGTGGTACAGCTCGTGGTAGAGGTGCTTGTCGATCTTGCCGCTGGCGCGGTACTTGACGAGCAGGCGGCGGAGGACCCGCTGGCGGCGCATCCACAGAACCTGCCTGTATTCGGTTGTCAGCACGGCATCCCCCCTCAACAAGCCCCTCCGATCCAATCCTCCCGACAACTCTGTATCGTGTTTTTCGGTCTCTCTACTCGGGGCAGCGATGGCGGCGGCGGCCGCCGCGGTGATTGTACGTACTGAGGCATACGGGCATCGGCGGTACCCTTGCGCTTACCGAAGCCGCGGTGGCGGCCGATGCGGCGGGCGAGGTTCAGCTCACGCGCACGCGAGCGCGAGTGCATGGTGACCGGCTTCTTGATGATGAGGCCATCGGAGACGAGCTTGCGGATCGTCTGGCGGGAGTTGGCGTTGGAAATCTCGGACACCTCGTTGGGGTCGAGCCAAATCTTGCGCTGGCCGCAGCCCAGCACGGACGCCGCCAGGCGCTTCTGGGTCCTCAGGTTAACCCTACAGAAGGGCAGACAGTCAGCATCTCAGGTTGAAATTCGATGTCGGGTGGCTCGGAGGGTGCGGATTGGTGGTTTAGTTGTCATGGTATCTTCTCCATCGGTCCATCGTATGCATCAAGCGCTGACGCAGATCCAATGGAAAACACGTCGGAGGAAGTTGCTGGTTTCTTGACGAATTGACAAAACGGTGCTTGTGGTACCTACATCTTGACTGATTAATGCTGTAGATGGTTAGTAGTCGAGGGTTGTCGATGGGGTTGGGATTTCCGCTGAGGGGAAGTTTGCCGTCAGAATTTCTTGAGCAGCAGTTTGTGGGTTTCCCCGGTGGGCCCGGTGGAAGCTTGCGATTGGTGAGGGTTACTCGGGTCATGCGCCCTGGCACGTGCAACGCAGAGGACCGCGATCAGAACAACGAGTGGGTCATGCTCCCACTGTTTTTCTTGTTTTGTAAGAGCCTCGGAAGCTGACGGCCTCAAGGGAAGGTCGAGCAATTACCAGGACAGGGGATAGCTGAGGACGAGCACGCTGAGCAAGACTATGGGAGCATCTTCATAGAACAACATCTAGTTAATTTCTGATGCCAAACTGTTTCTACGCCAGACCTTCCCCAGAAAAGTGACGAGTGCAGAGTTGGCCCGGTCAATACTTCTGTTTCTGTTTCTCTCTGGCGCTACAGCATGTATGTCATCTTGCACATCGAGGTTGAACGATTGTAAACTTTTCTTTTATTTTTTTCTTCCCTCCTCTTACTCTAAGCTCACACCGTACACTATTTCACTCCCATTCAAATGCAGTCGTCTACTCCGCCGAAAACACATCCGAGCCAACCTCAACTTTTCCCACAGCCATGATTTCCTTCTCGTCCTCAACCTCATCATTTGCAAGCCCCAACCCGCCGACACCACCTTCCGCCTCCCTTCTTTCCCTGACCTGCGCTCCCAGCCTCAGCGCGACCCTCTTGAAGTAGTCTTGCATGCTCCTCTTGACGTTGGCAGGCAGCTCCGTCGCGCCGGCGATCCACTTGTCAAACACCTTGCTCTCCTCGTCGGCGACGGCAAATAACTGCACAAACGCCGCCTCCGCCGCCAGCTTGACGGGAATGACCATGTCACGCACTGAAGCGAAGACGGGAGGGGCGAGCAACCCGAGGTGTGGGCGCACCATATCCGTGTTGTTGCGTGCGAGCGTGCGCACGAGGACGAGCGCCAGGCGCCGCGAGTCGCCGGGGTTGCCGGGCGGGATGATCTTTGCGAGGGTTGCAAAGATGGGCTTGGTAGTTTCGAAAGCCTTGGGGGGGTCGCTGAGGAGGTACTTGCCCGTCGCCGTGATGAAACTGTCGACGATGTAGGGCTGAGCGGAGGCGTTAGCTTGTGGTTGTAAAACACTAAAGTCCCAGAAGAGGAAAAGTACTCACGTCTTTATGCTGCATTCCCTGGCAGAGCAGTTCTGGCAAGTCGTCCGCCAGAGGAGAGTTAAGTAGCATATCCGGGCTCTCAAGGAGCACAGCGTTCAGCGCCAAAACACTGGCGTTGCTAAAGTCGCGCGTCATGACCCTATTCTTCAGCAGTCCGGTGGCAACATCAGCGGACACGTTCTTGACCAAAGCGCCGAACAGCTTGGCGTAGGTGATTGTCATGGCAACGTCGCGCTCGTCGGTCTCGGTGTCGATCAGTCCGAGTACGGCCATGCGGGAGCTCTCGCCCATATTGGCTCCCGCCTTGCTGATCACCTCGTACAGCGCCTTCAGCATGGCCGTCCTGACGCCGGCATCCGTAGTCTTCGATCCAGTCACGAGCTCGGCAATCAGAGGGTCGACACGGGGAGTGAACTTGATGAGCGTGCCCAGTGCCCGTGCAGCGCGACTCCGCAGGACGTCGCTCGAGGGATCAGCAAGCGACTTGGCAAATGTGCGCTGCAATTGCGGCAGGAAAGGCTTGAGTGCCGTTGGCATCTTCTCGAGCAGGTGGTTGAGCGTGAGGAGAATGGCTGACTTGACCTCGGTGGACCGCTCCGAAACCACGCGAATCAGAGGACCAGTAATCTGCGTGACGAATGGCTTGAGCGACTCCTCGCTGGTCCTGTCGACAATGTCCGAGATAGCCAGAGCGGCCGAGACTCTCTGCTCCGCCGTGCCATTCATAAGACCCTGCAGGAAGATTGGCAAGATAGCGTTGATGCCCTTGGGTAGCTCGAAACCCGGGAGATTGTGGCCTGCGACGCCAACCTGCAAAAGGGTCTGCCTCGTTGACTGCACGAGTGCCTCCATTTCCTCCTTCTTGAGGCGCTTGGTGAATTCGTTCAGTGCGCCCCAAGCCGCCTTGACAACCTTCATATCCCGATCATCGAACGAGATCAACAGGGCGCGGATGATGTCCTGGTTATATCTAGAGTAATCCACGCCGGCATTTGCGAAGAATTTGCCGAGGTGCCGGGCAGTGGCGGCTCTCTTGCGGTGGTCATCGTGCTTGATGAGCTGTAGAAGAACGTTCATGACCACATTGAGGCCATCGTACTCATCAATGGACAGGATAACCGTGTCGAATGAGGCGTCGAGGTCTTCCCGCAGCTCATCTTCGGTGCAGTTGACAATGTTGTCCATGAGCGAGTTGATAATGTTGGGCAGCCGGCGGTTCATAGCAGCACCGGCGACCTTAGACAGGGAGGCCAACGCCTTGGCGTTGAACGCCGAGATGGGAGGCGTGATAAGGGTAGGGATGAGATTCGGCAGGATGATATTGGAGCGCGTAGACTCGGTAAGAAGGGTGAGAAGGGCAGCAAGTGCATTGTTCGCGTCTGCTTCTGAGCGGAGGAGGTTGAGGAGATAGGGCAGAACCTGGTCGACGGCGCGCTTGCCGACAATTTGCTGCAGCGAGTCGAAGGCTTCGGCAGCGGCCTCCCGGACATCGGTATCCGAGTCGGTGAGAGCCGTGCGTACAACCGAGATGAGGGTCTTTTCGTGGTCTTCGAGCGCCTCTGGCGAGGCGGACGAGATGAGCTCCTTGAGAGCCAAGCAGATACCTTGCCTGGCATCCACATCGCGCGAGGTTTGCAGTCCTTCCTCAAGAGTAGGAAGGAGAGTTGCCAGCACTCCGTCGCCCGCCTTCCGGATCAGTTCGCCCAGGGCGTTGCTAGCAATGACCTTGTGCTCCATGTTGGAGCTGCCCAGCCGCCGGATGATGAGCTGGGTGAGGCTAGGGACCAGCTCCTTGAGCGTCCGCGGGCTGTGAACCAGGGACTTCCAGATACCGATAGCGGCTGCGCGGACAGCAACGGCAGTATCGCAGCGGCAGACGTACAGTGCCGACAGAACCTTGTTCCGCTTCTCTTCTCCCAGGACTTCGCGAAGAGAAGCCCCGGCTTCTTTGGTGACGTCCTGATCCTGTTCCTCTTCCTCAGTCTTGGACTTAACGCCCGCGAGGTTGAAGAGCAGGTCGCCCACCAGCTCCACGGAGCTGAGGCGAATACGGTAGTTGTCGTCAGCCATGCCGCGTTCGAGCTCCGGCAGAAGCAAGTCAACCGCGCGCACCGCGAAGTTCTTGACCAGCAGCCGGCCGGCACGGAGGGCTGTGTCGCGGATAGCCTCGACATCGTCCGCAAGACCTGACAAGATCGGCGGGATGATCCTACCGAGATAGTTGGCGAAGCTGTTGCCGAAACAGACAGGCAAGAAGATGAAGAGCGACATGAAGCCCTCGCGAACGGAGGGCTTGGGCGACTCGACATTTTGCAGGATGGTCGGGAGCGTCTCCTCCAACCTCGCAGTTCCCAGGCCAGCGAGGACCTCGCTGAGTGCCTGAGCAGAACCAAGCCTGTCGCCAGCACCCGTCTCGGACTTGAGAGTGTGCATGAGGCCCGGGATGAGATCCGGCAGTGCATCTTCGCCCAACTTCTCCACAAGCGATCCAAGTGCACGGGATGCGGTCGCGCGAGTGGTTGGCACCGGGTCAACGACGGCAACCTTCAGGCCTGCCACGAGGACCGGCAAATGCGCCACCAGATCCTTGCGCTCTGTGAGATGAGCCAAGCTGCCAATGACCTGCGACGCCTTGCGCTTGGTGTTGGACCGGTCGGACAGACCGCGCTGGAGGATGCGGCTGATGAGTGCCAGAGACGGCGCATCAAGATAGTGAACGAATTGAACTTTGATAAGCGCGTCCAGGGCTTCGTCAGTGTACTTGGTCGGGTCACTGAGGGCCTTAAGGAGGATGTCGACTAGGCTCTTGATTTCCGGGTTGGTGATGACTTCGCCGAATCTCTTCAAACTCTTGTTGGCGGCAGCGCGGACTTCCTTGTGGCTGTCGTTCAAGACGGCCGTCAGCGGCGGAATGATCTCCGGCAAACTCTGCGCAAGTTGCTGGGGGTCAAGGTAAGCCATGGCACCAAGGGTGTCGCATGCACCTTTCTTGCTGCGCCATTGGTCTTCCTCAAGGCCGTCGAGAAGGGTTGGGAGGATCTGCTTGACACCATACGAACTCAGCGAAGAGAAACACGCCTTGGCGGCTGCCAGCGCAGCATCACGGACGTCAGCGTTGCCGTCGCCGAACCCTGCGAGCAGCTGCGGTACGATTTGTATCACATATGGCTCGAAGAGGCGGCCAAGAATGGTCGAGAGAAGCTCGTAAGCTAGCATGGCGGACTCCCGCTGGCGAATCTCCTTTTTGTTCTCGAGAGCGCTGCTGAGCGTAATCATGATGCGGTACTCCTTCAGGACGTTGATGCCCCTGCCGAGGACGAGGCCCGCCAGACCGTAGGCAGCTCCGCGCTGCTCAGGATAGTTTTTGGACGTCAGCAGCGTCTCGAGAACTTGGTCTATGTACTTCGATGATTTGTCGCCGCAGGTCCGGACGAGAGGCGGAAGGCACTCTGCAATGGCATACTGCACTGCCTCGGCCGGCGTGCTGAGCGTCGCAAGGAGCCGTTCGATCACGACGGGGATCTTCTTATCCCCAGGTTTCAGATGCCGAGCAAGAGCACCATACATGATGATGACTGCCTCATTGACGTGGTCCGCGGCCTCGGAATTCTTGTCTGGTGCCTCAAGAGTCTTCTCGAATGTCTTCATCAACCTGTCGAGGACGCCCTTGCCATGAATCTCAATGGCGGTGTTTGCGGCATCGAGCATCGTGGAACGGACAGTGGCATTGCGGTCTGCAAGTGGGCCTTGCTCGATGAGGAAGTTGAAGAAGGGTTCGAGCTGTGCCTTTCCCAGGTCGGGAGCGAGGTGCCTACAGGCGAGAGCGATGCCATGGCGGGCTTCCCAGGGATCAGATAGGTCCATTTTCTTGGGCATCCCAAACTCGTCCAGCTCCTGAACGCGTGGCTTGGCCAGTTCGACATAGGATGACTGGAGCTTCTCAAGGATGGGCGGGATGACGGCCGGGTTCTGGCTGGCCGCCTCGGCCAGAGATTTGGCGGCGGCACGGCGAAGCTGGGCGTCCTTGCTCTCTAGGTAGGGAAGCATCTTGTGGGCAAGTTCCTCGGACACCTGGAACTCGCTCTCTTCCCAGATCTCGCGACCAAGTTCGACGTTCTCCTCGATGTCGTCGTGGCAGGCAATCCACATCTCTTCTGACACGTCGACTTCGCTCATGTCGACCTCAGCACTGATGGCTTGCAGCACTGCCGTCCGCACGCGGGCCTGGGGGACGATGCTGCCACGAGAAAGGACTCCAATTTCTTCAGAGTTTATGTTGGGAGCGACACAGCGCACCATGTCGGAGAAGCAGTCCTTGAGAATCTTGTAGTGTTGGCTGTACCTTTGCATCGCCAAGATGAGGCCATCGAGAATCTCGGCGCGTGGAATCGCCTCGTCTGCTGTAACATCTGTATGGAACGAGAGAGTCTCGATGGCAAGGACCAACTGGGCGTCACGATCATCTGCATTGCCACCAAACCCTCCCTTTTCGAGGACCAAAAGAAGGAGGGGGAGGATGTAGACGAGAGTAACCACATCGAACGGCCGCTGCTCACTGGCAAAGCGCAAACGGAAGAGCACTCTCGTGACTAGATCCTCGAACGGTTCTTGGGTCAGTTCCTCCGGCAGGGCCGAGACGTCGTGAGCGCGCAGGGTGGCGGCTCCAATGAACGGGCGAATAGTTCCAAGACGAGACGAAACTTGCTCCGCGCACGAGACAAACGCCATCGGCCCGGTTTCTGCGGTGATCAGGGTGGCGCCGGCTTTGATGGACGCCAGAGTAGCACTGATAGCAGCACCAATCCAACGGCGGACATCCGACGGCGGCCCAGTCGCGAGAGCCTTGACAATCCCAAACCCACGCAGCAACCTGGAAGCTATTTGCCGGACCTGATCGCGTATCTCGGCTTCCTTTTTGAGCTGTGCATTGACCTTTGCAGTCTCGTCCGCAGTGAGTTTCTTCTGGATCCCCTTTTTCTCGGCCAACTGAGCTCTGAGTTCCTCCTCCCACTTCAGCAAATCGTAGTCCTTGACGTTCTTATTCGGAACGACATTCTGCTTCTTGGCGAGGACATCCACGAATGCAGTTCCTTCAGGGGTGCGGAAGATGGCAGCTTCGAGAGGCCCGACTGTCCGCAGCTGGGACGCGTCTAAGTCGTTACGAATAAGGTCGACAATTCTCTGGGTCATGGATTCCGGCGCGACGAATACGAGCTCGGCAGCTGCACTGTAAGCCGCATTCTTGACGGCCTCGGACTGCTTTTGTCAGCATCAACCGGCTGCATGCCACAGGAAGGCGTGCTTACCTTTTGGCCATAGCTGGTGCGTCCAACGATTTCCTGAATCAAGGTTTCCTCGTGTTTCTTAGCCAACTCGCCAGGATCCAGCCCTACCCTCAAGCAAAGGTCGATCCAACTCGCACGAGGGATGAGCTGGGGCCTGGCAAGCACAAGCAGGGAACACATTTGGGATTCTTTTTGGGTGCTGTCGGCATCAGAGCCGTCTCGGCTTGCGGATCCTTTTGGAGGGCAAATCGACTTGAGCACCAAATGGAGGTTAGAGTTCCCAGACTTGGCTAATACTGCCGCACTTTCTTTCTCAGCCGCCTCCAGCGCTTCGATCCAGTGCCATAAACCATTAATGATCTCAGAGGCAACAGATGCGCCATCGGCACCCGCCTTTTGGGCACAGAGACCGGATAGAGCATTGATAGTTTGGCGGCGGACGTCAGGGGACGAACCAGTGGAGCAGATTAGGTAGATATATGCTTGAGCCCAGGCGATCCTGACCGCCTCTGGGCTTGAGCTGAGGGCGGGAACAATCTCGGAGAGTGCGCGGCAGAGCCACTTTGAATCGTCTCGGGAAAACTTGCTGTATATCCGTTGATTTAACAGGTATGATGGCTTTGGCTCTACTGCCAAACTGTTCTTTTGTATCGACGCTTTTTGGAGCAGCGACTGTACGTTGGCGCTTTCGAGCCTGCTGAGCAGCGATTCAAGAGCACAGACAACCAGGGCCGCCGAGACAAGGCCACTCTGAGCGGCAGCGACTGGATTCGCGACCACTTCGTTGAAAGTGGACAGGAGAGGAGGAAGAACGGCTTCCGCAAACGTGACGACGCTCTTGGGGAGGTCAGCTTTGGGTTTCTCGGCGAAGATCTGCAGCAGATCTCCAGTGCGTAGGATCCAAATCCGCCGGATCGGAGCCTTCTTGTCCGCTAATCCCTTTGTGTACGAGTCAAGCAGTGTCTTTGGGGCCTCGCCATGCTGAAGAAGAGCCGTGGCGCTCGCATTCAAAGCCAGCGTTTCGGCGCTGAGGGCCGCCTCGTTGGCCTCCTTGCCCACGAGGGCGGGGAGCCCAGAGGCAATTTTGGTTGCGATGCTTGTCGACAAAGGCAGAGCAACTAACATCTCGGAATGCAGGACCCTGTGATCTGCAGACGCAAGTTTGCCGGACTTCAGGGGCCCGAGCACCTCGTCAGCGGCTTGCTCGAGAAGCGTGAGGTCTTGGCTGCTGGAGGCTATGACGCGGAAAGCGGTGACAGCGCCGCTGCGAATAGCAGCGTTGGATGACTTGATATTGGAGAGCAATGGCTTCACAAAGCGGCCAGACAGGGTCTTGGAAAGGTCGAACTGCGGCAGGGAGCGAACAAGAGGTGTAATCAGGTCGTTGAGGACTACCTCGGGAGCTCTTAGCAGGCCTTTTTCCAGAGCCGGAAAAACCTCCTTCTCGAGATCCTCGAGGGAAACGAAGGCCGAGAAGAAATCACCAAGTCCGTTTGCTTGGTGAGCTGGAACTGGTGTTCGAGACCCGACGATTTCGCGGACGTAGAACGCGAGGTACTGATTCTTCAACCCCTCGACGACGGGCTTCGCCTCCGGTTTGCGCGAGCAGACGCCCGCTATGGCGCCCAGCAACACGGCATATTTGGCAGCAGGCTGGCTTCCCTTAGCCGTGAGGAGCTGAACAGCTGCGTCGATTGCCTTTTGATCTGCCGCGGCCAGCTTTCGGAGGGCTCTCCTTGTGATGGCCAGCGCGGAGCTGCCAATCGTACCCTTTGCTGTAGGCTGCAGGCATTTTTCCAGGCCGTCCGCCGTAGCCAGAATGATGTCCTTGCCAAACTTGTCCCATAGCGGCGTCCCCGCGAAGTGCTGGGTCAACAAGCTGGACCATTCCACGAGGACGAACGCACTATCGGGCGCAATGCCATGTTTCTGGGTTTCCTGGCGGACCGCGGCGACCAAGGGCGCGAGGACGTCAGCATCCCCTACTTGGCAGAGCGAAGCGAGGCATCGTTGGACTGCTTGTCTGGACGGTCGGTCGATGTAGATGGCATGTGTCCAGAAAAGGACTTTGAGGATGCCGAGCGTCGCTGTCCTGTCGAGGGCTAGAGCGCTATTAGCATGGTCCTTTTTGTCCGGGCCAAATAAATCCGGGCCAAATCCGTGGGCAGTGCACACACACCCTTGTGCGAGATACTCTCGTCAATCCCCCGCAATTGGGCGATGCGGGCAGTTGTCGACGACGAGGTCAGCGCCGCCTTGGCCTGCTCGAGATCGAAGCTGCCCGGGGTGTCGTTGGCAGCTACTTCAGTCATTTTCAGGCGATTGTCGTCTGGGGTCGTGGAATGACATGATCAGGCGGCAGAATATTGCAGCCTCGTGTTGTTGCTGGACCCGTTTATGTTTGGGCGGTGATTCCTCCAGGCGCTGATTTTCGGCGGGGACTCACATTTCAAAAGTGCCCCAGGCTGCTGGTGCAGGGATAGATCGCTACTGCTATGTACGGATTACAGAGACAGTGGAACTCCAACCAGAACTTCCATCTGATGCGAATTGTTTCTCGGCAAATGCACGGTAATAACTAAACGAAAGCCAGAGAACAAACTCTCTGTGGCCTTGTTATCCCTTTGACACTGCCTCGAGGATTTTTCCCCCCACATCTCCTGTTCTCAGTTCTCCGAAGGGGATCTTTGCGAGCAAAATAACCCAGGTTAAAGCTGCACTCTACCACACTGCCCACCTTGCATGCACGTCGCTATTGGAACTGGGATGACCAGCCAAGCGGGACACACACCTCACACACCTCAGAGTTGGTACCTGGGCACAGGACATCTTTGTAGTGGAGCATAGCACCTGAAACGGCAGGCGGTCGTGTTTCAATTCTGGAACTTGCCCTGAGTGGTAAAAATTTTGGGGCTGCCTTGCTTCAGGCGAAGCCTGACGTATAGCCAGTGGAAACCTCATCGTTGGCGGCACGGCCGCCATCCTCCGCCTGGGACCTCTCTGTTTGCATCTCACTGTATCGGGGCCGTGTTGCACCGCCATGGCTGGCAAGAAGAAGACGAAGAAACCGGCTGCGAACCCTGCGCGCGGGTTTGCGACCACGTCTATCGCGTCCAAAGCTCGAGTCGACCCCGCCGAAGCTTCGGGCGATAGCACCCCGGCCAGCAAGGCGAACGAGGCCGCCCCGCCGACGAAAGATGCCCCGCCAACCGCACCCAGAAACACCAGCACCGAGACCGGGGGAAAGGCACAGGAGAAGCAGCTGAGCCCCGAAGAGTTTGAGCGGCAGTTGGAGGAGTCGGAATTGCAGCTTCTTGTGGATAAGTACGCACAGAAAGTGCGGAAAGATGCGCAGCGGCAGAAGACGCGCCTCGAGACAGACCGTCGACTGCTCCGTGGCTCTGCGGAGCCGATCAGCGCGAAGAAATGGCTGCCGCAGGAGCTCATGGATCACATCCTGGACCTTATCCAAGCAGAGGGTCGGTTTGCAGCCTCGAGTGTCTCATCTGAGGGCGCAGCTAGTAGACTGCCGCCTGAAGAGGACTTGATCATCCGACTTTGGACCCTACAGGAGACGTTGCAGAACTTGGGCTTCCCAGAGCAAAGGATACAGCCGGCGCTTCAGTTCGTCTTGGATATTGCGCCAAACATCCCTTACAATTCCAGGAGCGAATCCATCTGGGGGTTAGAAGAGGTGCTGGACTGGTTTGCGAGAGAATGCTCCAAGGAGGAACTTCCGGACTACTCGGGGCGTAAGACAGGTGCAAAGTCGCAAGCAGGTATGGAGAAGTCTGGGTCGGATAGTGATGTGTTCTCGTCCACTGACAGCCACAGATACTCCAGTAGACTCACCCTCGAGGTCAGGAACGCCTTTTGAGCTCGATCCCCGGCCTGGGAAGAAGGGGAAAAACGGCGCAGCCAACCGGTCTCGCCAGCCTTCTCCGAAACACCCGACAGTAACATATGACGAAGATATTGAGCCCGAGCAATTGCTCCCATTCTATCTCGAAGCTAAGACGCAGCTCTTTGCCATCCAGCGGCCCAGGCAAGACGCAGCCAAGCGCAAGGGAACGAAGGACAAGCCAGATTGCCAGACCGATCCGGAAGAGGCGCTGCTGCTGGCGAAGATAGATCGTGTGGAGAAGGACGTTTTGTTCGACAAACGCGTGGCCGAGGAGCAATGGAGAAACAAAAAGATCGCGCTGGAGAAGGAGTACGCGGCCGCCAAAGCTGAGCAGAAGAAGAAGGAGACAGCCGAAGAGGAACCAGCACCTGATGATTCGAACGATGTCAATGCGGAAGCTGAGCGAATTGCGGCTGAAATACTGGCCGAGGAGTCTGACGATCAGGCGCTCTCCGACTTGTTCGCGACCCTCCCAGTTAGCGAGGTTGATCCTGTGACGGGGAAGGCAAGCACTGTGATGAATGGGGCAGACGGGTCGAAGGTCACCATCCGGGACTTTGGGAAATGGACCGGCGTGACCCCGATGCGGGCTCTAGAAGAAGCCTGCCGAGCAAGGTTGGTTGGGCTCCGCGATGCAATCCGTTTTCATCTTTGCGCTGACCATACCCAGGGACTCGTCCGTGAGGATCTCGTATCATCTTCTGTCCGACGTTGCTTTTGCAAACCGGCATGCTGTCAACGTTGTTTGGTCAAAACCGCAAGAGATCCCTCCTAACCCCGAGATTCCAGAGCTTGAAGTCTTTACAACTCCTACCCAATTCGTGTATAAGATGATATCCGTCGCCACTCCTGACAAAAAACAGTCAGAGGCTTTCATCGCGACAGCCGCTCTCTTCTGCATTTTCGGGTCCTCGTCAAAGGAGGAGAAGGTTGCGCTGCGGCTGCCGGCTACGTGGAAGGACTTGTGGTCCGAGTACGCGGAGGCAAAGAAGAGCAGAGCAGACGAGGCGGACCGCAACCTGGTCAGGCACATTCGAGATCTTGTGCGCAAGAGGGTGGAGCAGGAGCTGGAAGACGGTGTGCTCATTCAGGGATTCAAGGGTCGCGGGCAGTCCAGGAATCAGGCAGACTCGGACCACTCTGACCAGGAACGGTTGAAGCGGCAGCCGAATGATCCCGAGTACTATCGGAACATCTGGCTGCAGAAGAGCAGCTCACCCAAGTTCCAGCAGATGCTGGCGTCGAGGATGGAGCTGCCCATGTGGCAGTTCCGCCAACAGGTCGTCGACATCGTCGAGAGGGAACAGGTGGTCATCATCTGCGGCGAGACTGGTTGCGGCAAGAGCACCCAAGTGCCCTCATTCCTGCTGGAACACCAGCTGCTTCAGGGCAGGCCGTGCAAGATCTACTGCACGGAACCGCGGCGTATTTCTGCCATCTCCCTGGCACGCCGTGTCAGCGAGGAGCTCGGCGAGGGCAAGGGTGATCTCGGTACTAACCGGTCGCTTGTTGGTTATTCGATCCGGCTCGAGTCGAACACGGCGAGGGAAACCCGCCTTGTTTACGCTACGACCGGTATCGTCATGCGCATGTTGGAGGGATCCAACGACCTGCAGGACATTACGCATTTGGTGCTCGACGAGGTGCATGAGCGCTCCATCGACAGCGACTTCCTCCTCATCGTGCTGAAGAAGTTGCTGCTGCGGAGGAAAGACCTGAAAGTGGTGCTCATGTCCGCTACGGTGGATGCCGAGCGGTTCTCCAAGTATCTTGGCGGCGCTCCTGTCTTAACGGTCCCGGGGCGGACGTTCCCCGTCCGCGTTCAGTTCCTCGAGGACGCAGTTGAACTGACCGGGTACACCGTTGACCAGCGGAGCCAGGAGAAGCTAACAGAGCTGGACGACGACGTGGAGCCAGAGGTTGACACCTCGTCCAAGCCCGAGCTGCTCAAAGGGCTGAAGTCATACTCCTCCCGCACCCGAAATACGCTTGCTCAGATGGATGAGTATCGGATCGAGTACGATCTGATCGTCCAACTGATCTCGAGGATTGCCGTTGACCCAGAATATGCTCCGTACAGCAAGGCAATACTGGTTTTCCTGCCCGGTATCGCCGAGATTCGCACGCTCAACGACATGCTCTTGGGAGATCGGGCGTTTGCCAGCAACTGGCTCGTGTATCCGATGCATTCCTCCATCGCCAGCGAGGAACAGGAGGCGGCCTTCCTTGTCCCGCCGCCGGGGATGCGCAAGATCGTGCTGGCGACCAACATTGCCGAAACTGGTATCACTATTCCGGACGTGACTTGCGTCATCGACACGGGCAAGCATCGAGAGATGCATTTCGACGAGCGGCGCCAGCTGTCGAGGCTTGTTGATTCGTTCATCTCGCGCGCCAACGCGAAGCAGCGTCGTGGCCGTGCCGGCCGTGTCCAGGAAGGTCTCTGTTTCCATCTGTTCACGAAGTACCGGCATGACCGCCTGATGAACGACCAGCAGACGCCCGAGATGCTACGTCTTTCGCTGCAAGACCTCGCCATCCGTGTCAAGATCTGCAAGATGGGCGGCATTGAGGAGACGTTGAGCCAGGCACTCGACCCACCGTCGGCCAAGAACATCCGCCGGGCCATCGATGCGCTGGTTGATGTTCGCGCCTTGACGCCCACGACCGAGGAGCTCACGCCACTTGGTTTACAGCTTGCACGCCTGCCGCTCGACGTCTTCCTCGGCAAGCTCATACTGCTTGGCGCCGTGTTCAAGTGCCTCGATATGGCCATAACAGTGGCCGCTATCCTATCTTCCAAGAGCCCTTTTGTGGCCCCATTTGGCCAAAGAAATCAGGCCGACAGCATCCGCCGCGGCTTTCGAAAGGGCGACTCGGACCTCCTGACGGTATATAACGCCTACACGGCGTGGAAGCGCGTCTGCCAGGCTGCGACGTCTGGCGGGGCCGAGTTCCAGTTCTGTCGCAAAAACTTCCTCTCTCCTCAAACTCTGGCCAACATCGAAGACCTTAAGGGTCAGCTGCTCGTCGCTGTGGCCGACTCCGGGTTTTTGCAGCTCACGGATGCCGAGCGTCAGGCCCTCAACAAGCTGCGCTTCAGCGGCCGACGCAGGCACCAAGCGTTCTTTGACATTCCGAAGCGGGTCGACAGCAACAGCGATAACGAGGTTGTGGCCCAGTCCGTCATCGCATGGAGCTTCTACCCGAAACTGCTCGTCCGCGACCCGGGCAGCAAGGGGCTGCGCAACATTGGCAACAACCAGTCCATCAGCCTGCACCCAAGCAGCGTCAACAAGGGCTACAATGAACTGCGCTGGCTGAGCTACTACAACATCATGCAGTCCAAATCGTGAGTCGTTCCCCCCTCCCCCTCCCTCTTTATATTTTCTTTATGCTTTTCTTTTCCACTCCCGTTCCTCCCTCACTGACCACACCGTCGGCACGCGCGCGACAGATTCTACAATGCCCACGAAACGACGGCAACCGACCCCTTTGCCATCGCCCTCCTCTGCGGCGATGTCCGGGCGGACATGTACGCCGGAGTCTTCGTGCTGGACGGCAACCGCGCCCGGTTCTCCGTGCCGGACTGGAAGACGATGCTCGTCATCAAGGTGCTCCGGGCGCGGCTGAGGGAGATGCTCACGCGTTGCTTCAAGAGCCCCGGCAAGCTGATCACGGCGCAGCACGAGAGATGGCTGGATGTCTGGCAGCGCGTGTTTGCGCTCGCGCAGGAGACGAGAGAGAGAGCGGCGGCGGCTGGGGCGGGAGGATCGGGAAACAATGGCGTGGTGTTGGTTGGGGCAGGGGAGCGTTAGGGACGCTTTCGGGTTTGGAACTTGTAAAATGGCGAGGGCCGTTTTGCTGCGCTTGTGGTTGTGGCTGGGATCATGGCCGAGCGAGGTGTCGGGATTTGTGGTCTTGTTCTTGGCTGGCGCTTACACTTGGCACGGACAGCGAGCGGGTTGACCGTGGCCCTGGGGGGACGAGACGGGAGAGTAGCTGGAAAGGTATGTACGGATAGGCCAGGCATGTGAAATCATTTGTCGGGGCTCATCTAGAAGTGGCTCTAAAAAAAAACATACAAGGGCAAGTCATGGACAAACGCGAGTAATTAGACATTTCATTAGTTCAGCATTTCCCGTCCACTTTTCCTCATCTACTTAAACCTGAGGTTCCCCATTCCTCCATTCCACCTTTTTCCATTTCCAGCTGGCCTGATTCCTTGATCTCCAGGCAGAAGCGGCAATCCCCGACTTGCACGAGTCAAGTCCGGGGATGCGCAGCTAAGCCGCCGGGCTCAGCTGAAGGAGCGCTTCAGTGGGCCAATACGGGCGTCACACGATGCCTCTGACTGACCATCGAATCTGCGCCGCATTGCCGGGCGCCTAGAACCGCCTGACACCGCAACTTTATTTCAACCTCTTCTTGATTCCGCTTTCTCCCTCTCTCTTTCTTTCCTTTCTCTAGGAAACAGTTGTCATTCCTTGTAAGCCTAATTATTTCAGACCGCCCGCACATCTCGACCTAGGCACCATACAATCGATCCTTCTCAATTCAAAGCACAAGTTTAGTTAATTCAGCTCCCACCCCAACTTTATACTGTGTAATCCGTACATTACACGCAATCAACCAAAAAAAAAAAAAATGCCAACCGTCGACGCGCCCAAGCTGCAACCGCCCATGGATGCCGCCAACCCCGCACCGCTCCAGCAGCAGCCGGGCGCCCAGGCAATTGTCGCAACGCAACCGGTAAGGCGTTTTTTTTTTTTCATCTCCTCGTCATCACAGGAGGAAAGCTGTCATTGTTAGAGAAGTAGCATGACTGACAACTCAATTCCCCTCAATCTCAAGAAATCCGAGCCCCGTCCGTCCATGGAGAACGAGATGACCCTCCGTGGCGGAGGCTTCGTCCACTACTGCGGCTTCTCTTGTTGCGGTGGCCGCTGCAATTTCCGGTTGTGCTGATTGATTAGCGGAATAGGGGGGGGGAAGGACGACGTCGGACGGCATTGTTATTAGGGAGGCTGGGAGAGCGGAGGGCTTCGGTGTCAGGCCGCCCTCGAGTGGTTGCGGGAGCACGGGGCTGTGCCGTGGCGCATCTGACGAACTAATCGGGGGAGGCGGGAGGGTTTCCCCTTATTTTGTTATTTCTGCTGCGGGAAGGACGCGCGTTGTTGTGGAATCGGTTCCGTGTTTGGTTGCCTGGCGAGCTTGAGGGCAAATCTCTGAAGAAGGGGGGGGGATGATAATGAAGTAATTAACGGTAAGAAGATTTGTACAGTAAATGCCAAGACGTTGCCCACGACTTTCCCGGGACGGTCTTTAATTACGCGCGGCGTTGCTGGGCACTGGTGCCTCTCATCGAAGAATATCGAGGCTAGGTAGCTACATAGTTATGCGGCGCTGTGGATGTGGACAGTCAGATGCCGGGGCAAGGAAATAGGTTGAACTCTGAAGGGCCGAGGACATGGATGCCGATGTAGAAGAGGATGATGATGGGGGATGGCTCCTACGGTGTGGCCATGCTCGGGTCCTGGCTGGCACGGGCATGCAGTAAAGGGGTAGAGCGCCTGAAGTTCGTATACCTAGGGTTATATGTAGGAATTTAGGATTAGAAGGAGGCATCCCTTTAGTTGTATACTACTTGGTGTGACTCCCAAAGCCCTCAGGGCCTCCAACAACAATACATATGTGAATAGATACATTAACACTTGAGAGTCCTTGACCTCAGTACAACCGACGGCAGCTATGCTTGATAAGGCATCCGGCATTGCCGAGTCGTCTGAGTCGCGGAATGTCTTCTGCTGTCAAGGACCTAGTAATTATAAGCTCACGGTGAACTAATTACGTCGGATGGGCCATAAACAAGTTCGAACCACCCCTAACCAGGAATAGCCATGCTTATACCTTTCTGTGCTTGATCGCGTCATTGGACTGGGGTTCTATACTGCTTCCCAGCCCAGTTCAAAGGGTATGCGAACCGCACCATGTCATGCGAAGAATGAAAGACCGGATGACCATGTTGCATGCCAATCCGAAAGCTTCCAGTCCCGTCATCATGGCGGCGAAACCGGCAGCAACACGGTTGCGAAGTTTCTGGTGAGCACTACATTGCTGATCGGGGCCCTCGGATTCAAGAAGTGTCCTCCTTCGGAAAGATAAATTACAGTTTCCACTTCGGAGTTAGATGGCTGAGGAGCAGTGCGATCAGGCGCTCTATGCGGGGGGACGGGACAAGAAGACAAGCGAGAATAAGGGCGGTGCAAGGCGAGCGAACGCAGCCCCTCGACTCAGCCTGCCGTCTCGAGAGGTGGCACTTGTTATTCTATGCTCCTATTATGCATTTCCCGCGAAATGATGCAGGTTGGGAAGCCAATCATGTTGGTTGAGGAGGCCGGGCACCAGAGTGGCAGTGCTAGCATACCTTGTTGCGCCGTTGGGCATCTCGGGGCTGTTCCCTAAGCCTAGGAGTAAATGCTGATTACCCTCTTGACCATTAACCAGGGCCAGGATGGCCTACAGCAAGTCTCAACTGTGTCTACTTGCTCAAGTTAGGAGCTTCGCCTACGCCACAAACCCAGAGGCGCTGATTCCATCGGCCGCCTCGGCAAGGAAGGTAGCAAATCCGGTATAAAAAGCCTGACCCTCGACCCGGATACGCACTCTCTCGCCCGCTCTAGGGGGTTCGTTGGGTTGGTCGGCAGACTTGCCAACAACAGAGGCAGTGAAGCCGCCCAAGCCTCCGCAAGCATCGGAGAGAAAGCAATGATATGTCCACTTCTTCTCGGGCGGCCACCCGTGCTTGGCATGTGCCAATGCTCTTCTCGCAGCGCTGCCCGAGCCGCAGGGTGACCGATCCACTTGCTGGGCGCCGAAAAAGCAAAGCCCGACCTCTGCACCCTCAGCGCCCTCGGCGGGGACACCTCGTTTGGGGTCCCTGACAATCACGCCATAGAGGTAGCTCAGCTCTGGTTCGGTCGGGTGCTGAAAGTAGACTTTGTACCGTGGGTCGGCCTTGAGGGCGTCTCTTAGCTTGGCCGTAGCCCTGCTGAGGGCGTCTAGATCGGTGCTCTTCAACCCGTCCTTGAAGCCGAGCTGTTCCACGTCGACGAGGCAATAGAAGGCTCCACCGTAGCTGATGTCTGCCGTCAGGCTTGTTCGAGCACCCAACTCCGGCCACCTGTATGCTTCTGAAAGGGGTATCTCGACATCGATGCCCGTGGCATACGAATCGACGTTGATAAAGGAGATCGGCCGCTTAGGATCGCTCTGCAGCCTCCCGTACGGTCCGTTCACCACCGGAACAGTAACGTTGACCACACCACAGGGGCAGTGCAATTTGAGGGCCGTAGTCATTGTCTCCTCGTCCAGCCGGAAGTTGCGTTTTGGGAATAGACCGGGGCAAGTTTCGGGATCAAAGTCGACGAGGAACCGGCTCACGGCGATGGTGGCATGGCCGCACATGGGGGAGTACCCTGCTGTATGCATGAATATCACGCCAATGTCGGCCTCGCCCGTGGCCGTCAGCTCGGTCTCGTTGACCAGAAGGGCGCCGTACATTTCCTTGTGGCCCCTCGGTTCGAGCATGAGCCTTCCGCGAACGTGGTCGTGGTTGGCCTCAACGTCGGCTAGTTTCTGCAGCAAGGTCGAGCCCTTGGGCTCAGGAAAGCCCGAATAGATGATTCGAGTGGGCTCGCCGGTCGTATGCATCTCGACGGTGAGGATGGGAACGGCATCGGCCGAGACGATCTCTTGCGGAATCGGCGACTTTGCCATTTCGTAGGTAGTAGGCAGATGAAGAGAGTATCCGAAACAGAAGGCAGAATGAGTGAGCGGGAAGCGGATATATGCGGAAGTTATCGAGACGTAGTGGTATACTAATAGTAGGTCGAAGAGGAGAAGGAAGTCTTCATTGGAAACGCCAATGTCTCGGCACCGGATGAGTGCCGGGAACAAGGTCGAGTCCGCCCACAGTCTGGCACCTACCTAAGGTTATTAACGAGAAATGGGGGGCTGCCGGAAGGGAATATCCGATTGATTGATTGATTGTGTCGGGTCGACCCGATGGCAAGCTGCAAGTTAGTGATTCCTCATTAATGCAGCGATTGGCAAGAGCCCCGAATTCCCCTCACTAAGGGTGCATTTTTGCGAGACCCCAGAAGGGAAGGTCCCGCTCCGGTTGTCACAAGTCCGAACCAACGACTGCTTGCTGCCTGCAGTTAGTGAGGGGCACATATGTGATGGTAGTACTTGGATAATCAGGTCTTCTTGTTGTACCAGTACCATGGTTCCTTTCAAGCGTTGTAGTCTCTAATCTAGTTGCGCCTAAGTAACCCTTGGTCGGGGAGAAGCCTTGGGGCCGGTATCGAGTCCTGTGTTTGTGTCTCACTCGAGCCTCCGCACAAAGTGCGTGGGTTCAGACCGACGATAATAATGTATAGTATAATAGTTGCACCTTGAAGACCTTCAAACAGCACTTTCTTCCCATCCCAACTCGCCGGTGAGACGGGCACGGCTACCTGTCTCGGTCACCCATCAGTTCAGTTTGCCATATGATAAACATCATTTAATTCCAACTCCTAGGCAGCCTTATGGTAGTCTCAGTTCTAAAGAAAACGGCTTAGATTCTAATCCACACTATCGCCCTCACACTTTGAAAAAACAACGCCAAGTCCCCTCTGGCTGCAGAGAGCCAGAGGCCACGCCACCCCACAAATTTGACGCCCAGAAAGAGCTAGCAAGAAGCTTAGCACACATTCAACACCTAATATTAGCCCACCCCCGGCAGACACGCAACGCGTGTATAGATACCCGGTGGTTAGTGCTGACTAATTAGTTTAGAACTACTACCTGTCTCCCGACAGGTAGGGCCAAAACCCCCGGACATGCCAATATTGCCGGACACATCACCACCAAATTTCCTATACTTTCGTGTCTATACAAAAGGTACCATTAAGTTCAATTACCCTTATAACAGTAGCCTTAAATAGCTATAAATAGTCTAATTGTAAATTAGGTTCTAAAAAGCTTAAAAACGTAGTAAAATTCAATTCTACCTAGTTGTAATTAGTCGAACAATTAGTCATATGACTCGCCTTCGTCTCGCTCTCCCTCTATATTATACTCCTTATCTCTATTACTCTTAATTGTAGTAATGCCTTCTCTTTTAGCCTCCTAGCAATAGTTATTATCTTCTATCCCTAGTATTACTATCCCTAGTATTACTATCCCTAGTATTACTATCCCTAGCATTACTAGCTCTAGCGTTACTATCCCTAGCATAGCTATTACTAACTTATAGGTATATTACTTCTTAAACCTCCTAATATCCTTAATAATAGCTATATATAATAACTCCTTCTTAACGCTAGATAGAGATAATAACTTGGTATCCTTTTCCTACTTATCTTTACTATCGATTATAGTATATAGGTATTAGTAGGTCAGATCTAACTAACTTACTAATAGGGATAATAAACTAGGGGTTAATATATATTTAGATAGTATCCCTAAGTATATCTAGCACTTGGAAGAATTAATATATATTATTACTACTTCTACAGACCCTACTAGTTAGTCTAGGAGTACTACCTATAATGTAAATACCACTATAGTATTATATCTTATAGCCTGTCCAAGCTATAGTCATTTATAGCTATCGAGCTATAGTACTATCTATAAAGTCAAATCTATTATCATTACTATCGTCAATTAATATTATAGATATACTACTAATCTATATCTTAGGACGCTTATAGGATAGGAGTTTGACTTCTGATAATAGCTTCTTTACTAACTAAGGGATTAGGACTTCCTTTCTATCTCTTAAGTTAAAAAACGCCAATAGCTGACGCTCCTTTAGTAGAACCTAAAGAGGGTAGTTATTATTAAGAGGAAGATAGTCATTCTTATTAGTCTTTTCTAGGAATTTAGTAAAGGTTGCTATACGAAGGCAATACTTATTAGTACTAGGAATCTTATTTTTAGGGTGCTTCTTCTAGACTTTGTATTCCTCCCTATAATCCTATTTAATCTACTTGATAGTAATGTAAGTAGCTTTTTAGCTAGTATCTCGAATAGCCTTAGTATTCTTCTAAGCCTAGATCTCCTAAACCTAATAAATTTACTAAATAGTTATACTTATTATAATCTCTCCTATTAGCTTAATAAATTAGCCTTATATTTTCTTAATAGATAATATAGCTAGATAGGCTTTCTTATCCTTTATAAAGTTCTTAAGATATTTATATACTAGCTAACCCTTATTAACTATTAATATAATATTCTAAAAATGTTCTTATATTAGTAAACTAAAAAGCTTAAGATATTACTCTTAGATATAATTAATACCTTTTTTATATATTCTTATCGCTTACTATTAGGGATTATTATAGAATATCTAATAGCTATACTAGATAATACTTTATCCTTAATCTAGTCTATTATATTATATCGGTTTAGTAGAAAAAGACTAGTCTTTTCGAATCCTATTATAATATTTTAATGTCTAAAACTAGCCTCCTAGATTTCCTAGAATCCTTTGATAAAGTCTGCCTATATAAATATAAGATCGCTATTTCGAACTATATACTAGAGACATTATTAATATACTTCCTTAAGATAGCAAAAGACTCTTATATCTATTAGCTAGATAAAATATATTAAAAAGGGAGAGAAGAAGATAATAAGAATATCAAATAAGAGATAATATTTATAAAGTTTATAGTTATAATATAATATCCTATAAAGTTATCTAGGATAAATAGTTAATATATATATTCTTTTAATAATATAGATATATAGACTAAATCTTTAAGAGAAATATTATCTAGGTTTATAAAGTATATACTAAGAGTAGAACTATAGTTATAATAGTTATAACCTATAATATACTAGCCTTATAGCAACTATAGATAAGTATATAATGTTATATTTAACTACCTTAGGGGAAGAAAGAGGAGAAAGTAAATACAAGGTCTAAAAAGGGGTCCTACTCCTTATATAGGGGGTATATATATATTCTGGTTAGGGCCTAGTTAGGTATCAGGTTAGGGCCTAACCAGGTCCTAAGCGTATACCCTATAAACGCCCTATAAACGCGTATAGGTCTAGTCCAAAACCGGGTATAGCCTATTATTAATTAGCCCGGGTAGAGCCTAGGCCTATAATATACCCCCCTTCTTTCTCTGGTTAGATGTTTAGGTAGGTCCGCCTGGCGTTACCATGGTGACAGGTCCTATATATGTCGGCGGTCTATACGTACGGCCTATCTTTGTTTAGGTCCTATATAGGGCCTAGTCTTTGTTTTGACGCTATATAGGTCCTGGCCTTTGTTCGAGTTCAAAGTGGGGCCTAGTCTTTGTTTAGGCCTAGTATATGCCCCTCTAGCCTTACTCTATAAATATATATAAATTCCTACTCCTACTTCCTCTGACTTTAACTTCTTCTCTTTTTATAACCTACTAATTCCCCCTCTTACCTCTACCTACCTATATACTATCTTATTACCTATACCTATATTATATCTTTAAGATTTTTTTTTTATTTAGAATGTCTATTATAGTTAGCTTACTTAATAGTAGTAATAGTAGCTATTATCCTAATAATAATAAGAATAAAGATTATAGTATAAGTTTTCCCTTTATTTCCCTAACTATAGTTATAATATATATATCCTAGGTCCCTACTAACTATCTAAATTTTAGTATAAGAATTAGAATATTTCCTTTAATAGGTTTACTATTAAGGGTAACTCCTCTAATAAGGAGTTTAAACTCTTACCTAAGAAGATATAATATTATCTTAATTATATTTACTATATTCTAAGTAGTAATAATATTATATATACTCCTAGTTATAATATATCCTATATAATATACTATTCTACCTATAATCCTTATATATAAGACCTATAATTATAGGTAAATAATTTATATTTATATATAGGTATCTATAAGATTATATACTATTATAATAAAGGTATAACCTTAAAGACCCCTCCCTAGCTAAAGACTATAAAATGTAATATATATAAGGTAGTCCTTATACCTATATTCTCTACCTTAATATATTCTTTTATTATAATTATAAAGGCTATATAGGCTAATGTAACAAACCCAACTCAGACTTCTTCTAAAAGGGTTCAGACAAAGGTAAGTGATACAGGACAAGTATACAAGTCGTCTAAGGGATTCGGTAAAGCCAAAGGGTTTATAACAACAGAGTTATCTCTTCATAGTAGTGCGATGCTATTAGGAGTACTGTAATGTAAGTTGCTATCACTAGTAAACTCCTAGAGTCCACTAGAACGAGTGACTAGCTATCTAATATACTTGTCTAGTTCCCTCATTCCTAAGTGTTCCCCCCTTAGATTCCGATCGTATGATCGCTATTACGATCCTTCGATCATTGTTTAGGTGCTCGCCTTGATCAAAGTGCGATTACTATAATCACTTTCTGATTAGTCCTTAGGTCTTGTGGTTCCTAATTGGTTCCGTATACCTTGTTAGGTCGCCTTATATAGTCAAATCGTAATATAATACCCCTCCTCCTAGGTCTTTCGTCCTCGAAAGACTTAGGTCCGTTTTAAATAACGCTAATACCCCCCCCTGCTTGTATATAGTCGTGTTTCCTTAATCCCCCTCCTCTCTTCTTTTATAATGTTATTAAGATGACTAATTGTATAAGAAAGAAGTCGAAGTCTAAGCCTGCTATATTAACTCTTTATATTAACTATCTCCTAGCCGTGATTCTTTCCTCGAATGATCTTTTAACGATATGTCCTTATACGCTATATAAGTCTAAAGGCCTTAGTTTATACGAGGTTTCGAAAAGCGATTCTTCTTGATATATAGAGTGTATTTGTAATAAGCGTTCGAATTATAACGTTCTTAGTATTTCCCTTACTTAGCTTTGGTCTATTACAGCTTAGCATTAAAAACTTAAGGATAAGCTTATAGCTACTAAGAAGCAGGTCCTTTATCTTTAGAAATAGAAACGAATATGGTTTAAGAAAATGATAAGAGCTATCGCTTAGGGTATTAATAGTATAGAGGAGTTAGAGCGAGTAGAATATAAGGAGGCTAAAGTAACGGCGGTAACAGAGGCTTCTAGGGTTACTATATCTTCTTTAACCCTGTCTTGCTTATCCGCCGATTTCAGACAGCTTTAAGATTCTATATATCCTGAAGTTCCTTTAGATCCGTCCTTGTTAGCCGATTTCGGGTTGGTTTCGGGTCCGTCGCTCTTAGTCAGTCAGGGTTCCTCTAGTAGAACTGCTAAAGTTTCTTAGGGTAATTTAGGTTCTTAACTAGTTCCTATAAGTTATCTTCTAGTCTAAAATCAAGCCATTTGACTAGATACTATAGTTCCCTGTTGATAATATGTAAATCTAGGATTTCTTCGACGTCTTATTCTTCCTCTTCGTCTTCTGCTTCGATATTCATAGCGATTTTAGCGTTCTTTGGCGCTAGTTCTAAAAGTAAAATATAAAAAACGTCTATCCGTAGTTATATAGATAATAGTAACGATAGTCGATAGTTAGATGTCGAAATTCGTTCTTTGATAACGAAGGGTCCGACCTTCTTAAAGTCTAGCTTTATACTTAGTCGTTTGGTTCGTAGGTTTTGTACGATCAGATAGACTTTGTCTCCCCTCTCTAGGCAAGGTCCCTCGAGCCTATATTTGTTATAGTGGTTCTTTATTCTGCTTCTAACAAACTCGAGTTCCTTTTTAAGTTTCTCATATAGTATGTACATTTGCTCTACTTTGACTACTGCTCTTAGCACTATAACCTCTGGTCCTTGCCTAAGGTCTGCTTTATATCTGTAGTTTACAAAGAATGGTATGACTTTGGTCGTTTCTATCGGCGTTATATTATAAGTAAGTTATACTATTAGTAATAGTATAACCTAGTCATCTTGTTAGTAGTTAATATAAGAGTAGAGGTACTACTTAATAACCTAGTTTAGTCGCTCTATTTATCTATCGGTTTATAGGTAATATACTATTAATAGTTTGCTATTAATACCTAATTGTTATATTAACGCTTACTAGAACTTCGATATAAACTTGGTGTCTCTATCGGTAATCTATTCTTATAGCTAAGCATATACTAATATAACTTGTCAATAGATTACGTCTACCAGCTATTTAGCTATCTAGGACTCCTTATAGGGAAAGAAGTATACCTATTTAGTTAGGCGATCTACTATAGTAAGAATACTATTATAGATTACTCCTATAGCTATGTCCTTAGATTCTAGTAGCTTTGTAATAAAGTCTATTATAACTAAACTCTATAGTTTATTAGCTATTAGTAGTGGCTAAAGTAGCCTATACGGCTTATATCATACCGTCTTGCTTCGATTATAGATATTATAGCTCTATATAACTTCCTTGACTTATGCCATTAACTATAGAAAGTTATAGTGTTTCTTAACTTATACGATAGTCTTTGTAACTCCTTTATATCCTCCAAGTTTCGACTTATAGAGTTCTTAAATCATTTGTAGCTATTAGTCTTTGTTATAGATATACGCTTTACCTTAGTACTAGAGTTTCCTATCTTTTTCTTCCACTCTGTTAGGTACCACTAGTCTAGGTACTACTTGATATTATACCTTATTGATCCTTTCTTCTCGAAAGATTATATAATATTCTAGGAACGAGTCAAGTAGATCATCTTCTATAGGTATCTACGTTTCGTGATATAGCGTTCTATCTATTCGTTCCTTAAATAACAGTAGCGTTATTTCCGTTCGTCCTTCTATATAATCTGTTCGTCAGCTTAAAGCGTCCGCTCGTACATTCTCTTTACCTTTCTTATAGCGGATCTCAAAGTTGAATTCCGTAAGGAATTCTACCTATCGTATTTATCGTCTATTAAGCTCTTTTGTCATCGTAAAGTATCGCAAGTTCTTATAATCCGTATACACTTGTACTAGTTTAACCATACCACTAAGGTATAGTCACTATTCCTTAAAAGCTTCGACAATCGTAAGTAGTTCCTTATTATAGATTAGGTAATTAAGACGTAGTCTGTCAAGCTTCTTTAAAAAGAAGGCTATAGGATATAGCTTCCCTTATTTGTCTTATTATCCTAACTGTCCTCCGATGGTATAGTTTGAAGCGTCTGTTTCTACCTCGAATAGCTTCTTAAGGTCTGGCAATACTAGCACTAGATCCTTGGTGATGGCATCGCGAATCTATATAAGTGCTTACTCGTGTCGCTCTTCCTATTGGAATTTAGCGTTCTTCTTGGTAAGTTTATATAATAGTTATACGATTGCTCTAAAGTTCCTAATAAACATCTAGTAGAAGTTCGTAAATCTAATGAAACTTTGTACTTCTATAACTAACGTTAGTCGTAGCCAATTCTTAATAGCTTTAACCTTTAAGGGTTCTATCTGAATTTGTCCTAGGGATATCTCGTATCCCAAAAATACCGTCTTCCTAACGTAGAATTTACTCTTTTCCTTGTTAACTAATAACTTATATACGTATAATACATCTAGTACTACTCTTATATACTTCTGGTGTTTATCTATCGTCTTAGAGAAGATAAGTATATTATCGAGATAATATATCGTAAATTTGTCGAGAAAGGGGCAGATAGCTTGATCAATTAGGGCTTAGAACGTTACTAGCGCGTTTGTAAGTCTAAATGGTATAACGAGGTACTCGTAGTAACTATAGGGTATCCTAAAGGCCGTTTTCTACTTATCGCCTTCTTTAATCTATATATAGTTATAGGCCGATAGCAAGTCAAGACACGTAAAATATTAGGCTCCTGCTAACTAATCTCGGAGCCGTAAGATTAGTGGTAACAGGTATCAATTCTTTATAGTCTATTCGTTAAGTTGCCGATAGTCAACGTATAACTATAGCTTTCCATCTTTCTTAGGCACAAATAGGATTAGGTAGCCTGCTAGCGATATCAACGGGCAGATATATCCTCTTCGAAGGTTCTCCTCTAGATATCGCTTAAGTTCTTTATTCTATATCTAGCTTATATAGTAGATCTTAAAGAACTTTAGTCATGCTCCTTCCTTAAGCTTGATCTCGTGATCCTATAGGCCATATTCTAGTAGTCCTTCTAGGTGTTTCGGTTCGAATGCTAGGTGTCCCTTATACTCTTTTAGTACTTCCCTAGTCTTGTCTCGTTTCTTGGTTTTCTAATAGTATACGAACTTGGTTCCGTCTATAGCGATACTAGCGATTTCTCCTATCTTAACCTACTGCTCTAATTGTAGTACTCCGCATTTATCAACAGAGAGAACAACTATTAGCGGTTTAGCTCGTTCCTCCTATCGTAACGTTAGTATTATTATATTGCTTCTTCTAGAGTCTATAATAGTCTATCTACCATTACCTATCTCTTACGGTAGATCTATAGGATATACCTTTCCTTAAGCATTGTCTACTTACGATCCTTACATACTCCCTATCTCGCTAGTCAAATACGACTCTGTCTAGGGTTATAGGTAGCTACCATTCTTCTAGCTAATGTCTAGGTTATAGTCTTCGTATTATAATAGTCCTAGTATTAGGTCTTTATCGTTGCCTATATCTATAATACTAAATATAACTACTATAGTCTTCCCTACTATAGTAATATTAATTAGTTCGGTCTCCCTATATACCTATTACGTTAGAAATAGCCCCTTGACTATACCATGCTTCTACTTCATTCTCTAGGGTATCTATAGCTAATTTACAAGTGTTAGCGAAATTAGGTTTATCTCTGCTCTACTATCTACTAGTATAAGTATTCCATACTACTTCCATTACGCCATTATCTATAGTTACTTATCTTACCATTGTCGTCTAAAGATTATAGCGATTTCCTATATTTCTACTAGGAGGTCTTGATATAGTAGTCTCTTATACCAGTTCCTCCTATACTACGCTACCACTTGCCGCTATATAGGCGTTAATAGTTTTTAGGCCCCTCAAAGGGCCCTAACCTATTTCCTAGGTTAGTGTTAACCTCTTCGATTGTTCGGCTAATGGCGGCTTCGTCAATTATACTCATTTCCGCGAGCCATTAAGTGCTTATAACTTCCTACTATTACGTCCGTTCTACTTTCTGTTATACGTGCTATAGCTTTATCTAAAGCTCCCGAATTCACGATTTCTTTTCGTCCTTGTAATAAAGATAATCGTTACTCTAGCATAAGTCCTATATGTCTCGTCCTATTCTATAGTACCTAGGCTAGGCTCGTCTTAGAATTACCGTAATGCCTTCTAGACTCTAGGTTTCGATCTTCTAGAGTAATTCGGCCGCTCTATTTCCTATGTCGTAGACCTATTCTATAGGGCGTAAACTTCTGTCCCCGTTTTCTTATCGGGTCGGCTAGTAATTATTTTCAAATTTGTTGTAGAAGTGGTATTAGTATTTATATACTATATACTAGAACTAGGGCACTTATATATATACCTTATATCAAGGGTATAGTTATATAATATCGCCTAGAAGATATTAGAATTCTTTTCCGAATCCTTCTTACTATATATAAACCGTAGGTGCCCTAATACTAAGGTAGGAATGTTTCTTCTAGTAGCTTTCCTATATACGTTTGTCTTTTCTGTGGTTCGCGTATATAAACTAATACTCGGGGTTCTATACGTTATAGCTAAGTTACTAATCGTCAAAGTGCTTAGTATAACTATTAGGTCTATCGTACATCATAGGCTATTCCCCTTTAATAGTCTCTATAATACGTCAGAGTTCCCTTATCTCATTCCTAAGCTCTTTACTCTACTAAGTAAATTAAGTTAGGCGTTTATCTCGTTCGCGTAACTCCGTATTAAGCTAGAAAACTTCGTTACGGTACCATTTGATCCGTTCCTAAAGGAACAGGATGTTTAGTCTAGGTCGGTCGACTCCTTAGGTATCGGTTGTCTATAATCTATCCTGCCTCTACGTAACTATAAAACCCTACTGCCTTAAGGCTAGGAGAATCGAAATCGGTAGCGTATATTCTCCTACTATATCCTATTTAGTAATATCTATTTCTAGGTCTATAGTGACTAGTTTAGAGTACGGTGTCTGTCTATCTTTACTGTTATTATTGTGTTCGAGACTATCTATATCGCTGTCCTTGTCTTTATAGCTTGTAGCTACTACTTTGACGATATCCTTAGTCTTGTCAATAACTATAGTTTCCTTTCCTAGGACTAGTTTCTAGTCTTTCTTTAGGCTTCGACATTCTCGCTTATAATATCCTTTCTTTCTATAGTTATAGTAGGTAGCGTTAGACTTATCTTTAGCCGTCTTCTTCTTATCTTACTTCTATATTATATCTATATCTATAGCTCTAGGATATATCCTATACAAGGTACTAACGTATACTCGCTTTTTCTTATTATTAGCCTTAACTATAGTTCTATTTATTTAACCTCGTTTTTACTATTCCTATATATAGAGCCGATCGTCGATTCTAATAGCCTATATAATATATTTATCTAGAGTTTTAGGCTAGTTATACTTATATAGCTTGTCTTTAACCTTTTCCTTTAAGCCGTTATAAAATAGTTATATTAATACCTTATCGTTAAGCTAAGACTTAAGTATATCCTATCTAAACTATACGATATAGGAGGCTACTAACTTGGTTTATCAGAGATTAGCAAGTCTTTCTTATATATAAATCTTCTTATCTTTATCGCCAAAGACCTTCTAAAGTTCTTCTTCAAAACGGTCGTAGGATCGAAAGACTGCCTATATAAACGTGTCTCGGTCGTCTTCGTCTTCCTTAGTAAGATAGTCGTTCTACGTAGGTTCGAACTATCTAAGTGCCTTGCCCTCTAGTCTTGTAGCTATGTAGAGGACTTTAGCTTTGTTATCTAGAAACTTGTCATCATTAAGCCGGAAGTAGGATCAGAGGTTAGTCAAAAACCCTATAAGGTCTTCCTTGGTTCCTCTGTACTTACCAGGTAGTTCGATCTTGATACGGCTTGCTTTAATAGTTTCAAGCGCCTTAATTTTGGCATAGGCCTCGTTAACCAGTTTCTACAAGTGCTTTTCGCCGTTCTCGAGTTCCTTGATTCGAGCTTAAGCAGCCTTATCTCTCTAGTCTAACTCCTAGATTTGCTACTAAAGTTAACCAAGCTAGGCAAGCAGCTATTTAGCTATAACGTTAGTAGCTATATCGATATCGAGGTTGAAGTTACCTCCGTTCTAAACTATGACAGAACAAAGGGAGTAATAGCAATATGTGACAAACCTAACTTAGACTTCTTCTAAAAGGGTTTAGACGAAGGTAAGTAATATAGGACAAGTGTATAAGTCGTCTAAGGGATTCGGTAAAGCTAAAGGGTTTATAATAATAGAGTTATCTCTTTATAGTAGTATGATACTATTAGGAGTACTATAATGTGAGTTACTATTACTAGTGAACTCTTAGAGTCTACTAGAACGAGTGATTAGCTATCTAATATACTTATCTAGTTCCCTTATTCTTAAGTGTTCCCCCCTTAGATTCTAATCGTGTGATCGCTGCTACGATCCTTTGATCATTGTTCGGGTGCTTGCCTTGATCGAAGTGCGATCACTGTGATCACTTTCTGATTGGTCCTTAGGTCTTGTAGTTCCTGATTGGTTCTGTGTACCTTGTCGGGTTGCCTTATACGGTTAAATCGTGATAGCTAATCGCTCCCTTGGCTAGCTTACCTTCTCCCCTACCTAGCCTATTAACTCCTATCATTATAATAATAACTATACTCTAGTTATACTCCCCTATACCCCTTCCTACTATAATAATACCCTCCCTACTACCTCTAACCCTACCCCTACCTTATAAGCTACTAGGTAACTTATATATCATGCTATCGTATAAAATGATACTATATTATACTAGATATAGTATATAAATAAGAATATATTAACTTTAGTTAATACTAATACTACCCTCGTTACCTATATCTTAGGTATGCCTTTACCTATATCCTAGGCCTACTATACCGCTATTATATACCCTATACCTATCCCTATCGACTTTAGCCGTACCTACGCCTAACGCTCTAGCTCCCTAACTAAGCGTATACCATGCCTAGTCTATGACTATAAGGAGCCTGCCCTTATAGCTCCTAAAGATATAATAGAGGAGGAGGAGGAGGTTAAATACTTAGAGGAGGATAAGAAGTAAGTATAGGACACGTTAGCTATATTTGTTATTTTTTTTTATTTATATAATTAGTTTATTAGTATATCTATAATATATCTACTACTTACCTATCCTAGGTTTACCTACCTAAGTAATATAATTAAATCGTTTTTATATCCCCTACTACCTCCTATTTATACATAGTCTATCGTTTAGGTATATATCCCCCTACTCCTATTTAAAAGTATTAAGTGCTTTAGTATTCTCTAAGTTTTCTAGTAGTTCCTAAGTTAGGGTGTTATAGCCCTTCTATTTTATTAATATATTATAGTAACTTCCCCTCCCCCTTATATTCCTAGCTATAAAAATCGCTTCTACCTTGTATTCTTCTTATAGTAATCTATCTTATAAGAGTTCTAATACTAGGCTAGGGTAGATATCTAATACACGTTATAAAGGGAGTAGGTTAGATATAATACGCTTAATAAGATTAATATAAAAGGTAAGATATAGGCCTTTAGAGATATCTAAAGTAATAGTTAATAATATTAGTACTACTATTACTCTATACTTAGCGTTAACCTAATTAAGTTTCTAACTTAGGTAGTTAGTTTTAATGTTATATAGGGATAGCTATACTTTATCCCTTACCTTAAACCTTTTAACTAGATATTAAGATCGATTAGCGTTTTCTTGTTAATGTTACTATATATATACGATAGTAGCTTAGGTCTACTCTACGCCCTCTTTTAGATAATGTAAGAAGTTAATAGCTTTCCCCTATAGGGTCGAAGTAGGAGTATCTAAGAGATTAGCGAACTAAATAGGACTTATATTATAGCTATAGAGGAGGTAACTTATACTTGTTCTAATTACTATTAAGTTATAGTTATTAATTATAAGCTAGTATACTAGAAGGTATTTAGGCTAATCGTACTAGGTAAAGGAAATAATAGTTTATAGGATAATCTATACTTCTTAGTTAATACGTTCTATACCTCTATCTATCTAGGGGTAATAGGCTATCGATAGTAATTGTTCGATCCTAACGATCTTATAGAAAGAAGTCTAGAATTGACTAAGCTAGTCTAAGCTATAGTTAGTAATAATCCATATTAGAAACCTATAAAACCGTTACTATATATCCTAGAACTAGAGTATATATACTTTAGCCCCTATCAAGGATATAGCCTCAAGCTAGATATATTTCGATAGTCAATTAGTGATTACTATAAGGTAATAGGGTAAGTTTTTATCTTATGTTAGAAGGTTAACTATAAAGTCGATAGAAATCTACTTCTAAAAGTAGTTAATAATAGGTAGGGGTTAGAAGAGTCCTTATCGTAGTTAATATAATACCTTGGCCCTTTAATATATATAATAGTTCCTTATAAACCGCTTTATATCAGAGGATATAAGATCCTAATAATAGTCCTATTAGAGCATTTTAAATAATCTATTCCTCCCTAGGTAACCTAATATAGAAGAGTTATAGATATATTAGATGATAATAGTAATAAGTAGTTCTTATATAGGGAGCTAAAGTCTCCCCCGAAACTAAAGAGTACCCTATATATTTAGGGAATAGTCTATAATCTAAGTCTATACTATATTTACCTCTTTAGGGAATTTCCGGGCCCCCTCTTGGATAACCTAAAGCTAGTATATATAATGTTTATCCTAGAGAACTCCTTTATCCTAGAGGGCTATAAGCGAACTATTTATAAAAATACTATTCTCTTTAGGTAGATAAGACGCTTTTAGTAACTCTAAGGTAGTAGAGGTATCTAGTTAGATAGTAGGAAGAAGTTATATAATATATTATATATCTTTAGGGAAATCCTATTTATAATAAGAGAGGGCGTTAAGGTAAGACGCTTATAATCTAGGATGGTAGTAGAGTTTAAAGTTAAAGAGAGAGAGTATCTTAGCCTATTAGGCTTATCATTTACTAATTAAGCAAGGCTAGGTAAAATACTTAAGGTTTTTATAGTCGGTTAGGATTTAGAAAGGGGCTATAATACTCTAAAGTTCTACCGACTAGGCCTTTAGATAGGAGATAATTATAAGTAATTCCTTATCATAGATTATATAATTCCTTTTAGCCGGGGTTAATTTTATAAAATAATAGGCTATAAGATATAGAACCCTATCTTCTCCTTATTAGGAAAGGCATCTACTAAGGGCTATTCTAGAACAATCTGCTTTAAGAACTATCTCCTACTTAAGGTCCTATTATACTAGGACCGGTTCTAAGATAAAGGCTATCTTAAGGGCTTCGAAGGCCTCTTACTCCTCCCTTCCCTATTAAAACGGGGTATTCTTACGAGTTAACTATATTAAGGGCGTAGTTATCTCGGAGAAGTTAGGGATAAAGTTATAGTAGAAGTTAGTAAATCCTAAGAAACTCCCTACCCCCTAAACTTTCTATAGTACCTTCTATTTACGGATAGTAGTAAGCTTCTTAGGGTTAGGATAAACTTAGGTATCGGCCTTAATAATATAGCTAAGGTATTTAACTTCTTTTATAGTAAATATATACTTCTTAAGATTAAGAGTAAGCCCTATTATCTATAGCCTCTAGAGAACTTCCCTAACTCATTTTATATAGTCCTTCTTACTACCTACTATATATATTAAGATATTATTAAGGTATATTATTATAAAGTCTCTAAGTATTAGGCTAAGAGCGTTATTAATATATTATTAGAAGGTTATAGGTATACCTATTAATCTAAAGGGGTAGATTAGCCACTCGAAAAGTCTAAACTAGGTTTAGAATATTATCAAATACTTATCTCCTTCTACGATCTAGATATAATAGAAGGCCGCCCTGATATCTAGCTTTGTAAACTACTAAGCCCTAGCTAAGGAGTAGAGAGTCTCCTTAATTAATAGAAGTATGTACTAGTCTTACTTTATAATCTTATTTAGGGCTTAGTAATCTATATAGAATCTCTATCCCCTATCTACCTTCTTTACTAAGAGAATAGGAGTAGCGGCCGAAGAGGAGCTCGCTCGAATCTATCCCTTATCTAGGAGATTAACAACCTATTTCTAGACTTCTAATAGATAGTCTTATAGTATATTATAAAGGGGTCCCTAAGGGAGTTTAGGGATCTTCCTATTAAGGCCCTCTTTTAGCTTAATATAGTAGTTAGTAGTACTATAGTATAGGGGTAATCTACTAGCCTTCTCCTTATTAAAGAGGTTAGTAAAGTCGTAAAGTTCTTCTAATAAGGTTACCTCTAGTTCTAAGTAGCCGCTCCCCTTTTCTACTCTACCTCTGTCAAATTTATACCTCGATTCTAAGATGGTTATCATTTCCTAAATACTTATAACTAGGAAGGTATTAGAAGTCTTCCTTGTCTATACTCTCTAAACTAGGCCTATAAAAGCTATACCTATAATTTAGGAGATTCTTATCTTCCTAGGCTATAAAGAGACTTCCTAAATAAATAGTCCTAGCTATACCCTAATCTCTAGGATACTAGTACTTATATCTAGTTTAACCTTCTAATATTCTATCTATAGAAGGCCTAATATAATATCTTATATTAGTTTAGAGACTATATAGAATATAGCCTAACTCTTCTATCTATTAATATCTATTATAATATAGACTATTTAAGTGATCTTCCGGTTAGGATATACCCTTATTATAGTACTAAGGGTATAAGGGGTTAGTAAACTAATTTACTTAAGTCTAAGCTTCTAATATATCCTTTTACTAATAATACTATAACTAGAATATCTACTATCTACTTAAGCATTTATAAAGCTAGTAAAGTTAAGGAAGACTAGAATAAGAAAAGGGGGTCTATCTATTCTCTTACTAATCTCTATAAACTTGCTTTCCTAGTAGTTATAGTCTTCTAACCCCCTTGTAAGACTTTGCTTAGGGGCTATTCTTTTCCCTATTCCCTATCTTCCTTGTTAGACTAGTTACTATCCTCTCTTTCTTCCTTAGCCTCTAGGGTATAAATATCGGCCCTTAGCTAGTTTTACTATATTAGTCTTCTAATAAGGGTATATTTATACTTAATAATAAAGTAACCCTTCTATCTATATTAGATATATACTCTAACTACCTATTCTATTATATATACCTCCTAGCCTCTCTTGCATCTTCGCGAATACCCCACCAAAACACACGAAACTACTATCGCTGGAAAGCTCTCGAAAAACGCTATCTAACGGTACCACTTTCAACCGCACGCAAGCCGTTGCAGGTATACAACAGGCATCGCAGGCGTAGGAACCAGACCCGACCACAATCCGACCATACCTCGCACGACTATCAAAATTTTCACCGTACAGACCACCTAGTGCCCCTAAACGTAATGTCGATTTAAAGCCTACTACTAAGCTACTAAGTAGGGGGGCCTATAGCTTTAGGCTAATCAAAGGGGGGCCTACTATAGGCCTACCCTACCCTAGATATTAAGGAGTTAAGGGGTCTTATTATATAACTAGTCGACCTTATACCAAGCCCTAAATGGGGTAAGGTATAGGACCTCGCCGATAGGCTCTTATAGGGCCTTATAACCACTATTATAGGCCTGGTTCTAAACCTATAGGAACTCGTAGCTAAGGAAGTCAAAAAGGGGCTTAAAGAAGCCCTTAAGGCTACCCCCTACCCTACCTAGGTATAGGTAGCTGTAAGGCTATAACAGGGGGTAATAGGCCCCTAAGGAGGCCTACCGTCGGCTAAGGCAGTGCCGCTACAGGCCTTACGGGAGGTCATAATATAGAACGCGAGCCTATAGGAGGACCTTAAAGCCTAAACCCCGGCCGAGATAGTCTAAGTAGTCAACGGAGCCTCTAGCTACTAGGGAGCTATTATAGCTAGGAAGCTCCTAAGTAGGGATATAGTAGTAGTCTTTAAAGATAAGGCTACTAAGGATTAGTATTTAGCTAATAAGCGATAGGTAGCTATAGCCTTTAGAGAGGAGGCTAGAAAGGTCGGTAGGGCCTATATAGTCCTAGCTAAAGGAGTCCGGAAGGAGGAGCTATAGGGGGTTAGTAAATAAGACTTCAAGGGGGCTATAGGCTTGTACTTGATCGAAATGGTTAAGTTCTAGCTACCAAAGAGCCTATAAAGGAAGTAGGCCACGGTACTCCTAGGCTTATAGGACCTCGAAGAGGCCCGGAAGGCCTATAATAAGGGTATAGTCTAGGATACCTAGGTACTAGACTATAAACCCTACTAGGATACTCTAGAGCTAAGGTAGTACTATAGGTATTAGAGCTTTGGCTATACCTAATAGTACTATTAGCGGCCGGCCTATTATAGCCATTATAGTATAAAGGCCTATAAGGAGGGAAGGAAGACTAGGGAGGCTTAATACCTTACTTACTCTAGCTAACTCCCTTATAGGTATATAGCCTATAGAGGCCCCTATACTACCTAGTATAAGGGCTGCCCGAAGAAAGTCAAAGCCTAGGAGAGGGCTAGGGAGGCCTACTAATATAGACCCTAGACCTTCTAACTACTAGAGTAACTATACTAGAAGGTAGCCTTCGAGTTTAGTAGCTAGCCGGAAGGTAACGACCACTACTAAACTAGGGCTAAACGCCCTTATAGGAGGCCTACCCTAGCCTAATAGGCGGCTAGGAGTACCTTATTTAATGCCTAATAGACTTATATCTCCTTTCTATAGCCCGGAGCCCCCTCCCTCTTATAACTAGCTAAGGGGATAATGGCTATAGAGCCTACTATTATTATACCTTTGTCTTCTACTTTGGCTACCTCGAATGTAAATTAAGATCCTTTAGTAGAATACCTAAGGTAATAAATAGGCCCTTAAGGTCCTATTAGAGGAGGCTAAATATAACCTACTAGCTATCTAGGAACTATAGATTAACTAGTTTATAGGGTTAATATACTACCCCTAGGCTTTAAAATACTACCTAGTCTATAGGCCTAAGGGCAAAGCGGCTATTCTAGTAGCTAAACAGTTCCTAGTTAGCTAGTAGGACTATTTGGTAGAGGAGAACTAATATAGGGTAACCTTTCCGACTTTAGGAGAGAGGGGGTTTAAGCTCTAGTTAGTCTATAATAATAAGGGGGAATAGGCCCTCTTATAGGACCTACTAGCCCTACCTCGGCTAACCTACCCCCTAGTCCTTATAGGTAACTTTAACCTCTACTACCTAGTCTAGGACCTATTTAATAGGCTTAGCCTAAGGGCTAGGGACCTCCTTAACCTTATAGACTAGTAGGACCTTAACCTATATACGCTATATAGCTAGGTCACTAGGGCCCCCTAAGGGGACTAATATAGCTGGCCTTTTACGATAGACCTATTCTAGGCCTCGGCTAGGCTAGAAGCGACCTATAGGGATATCACGGAACGTAAGAAGTCTGACCACCACCTATAGGCCTTAAATGTCTCCCTCTAGGGGACTAACAGGCCTATACCGGCTAGTAAAGGGTAGGACTAGAAGAGCCTAGATAAGGAAGTCACGTAGGCCAAGGTAGCCTACCTTCTACTCCGGCTTAGTAGGTAGGTATTAGCCCCGGCCAGGCCTGTCTTCTAGGGCCTAGAGGAGCTTCTATAGGCCTTCGATAGGCTTATAGAGGCCCTTAAGGAAATAGCTATAGTCTTGGCTCCGGTAAAGAAGGCTAGTATAGGTAGTAAACGAGCTTGATAGTAGACAAAGGAGGTT
The DNA here is from genome assembly GCF_042370625.1 of Thermothelomyces heterothallicus. Lineage (NCBI taxonomy): Eukaryota > Fungi > Ascomycota > Sordariomycetes > Sordariales > Chaetomiaceae > Thermothelomyces > Thermothelomyces heterothallicus. The sequence continues at coordinate 907,027 of NW_027192569.1, read as the reverse complement.
TAGGAGGCCTAGAAGAGGGCTAAGGAGGCAAAGAGGGCCTATAAGGGCACCCTAAACCTCTATATATAGGAGGTACTTTAGCAGGCCCTATAGGACTAGGCTAAGACTATTATAGCTACGAAGACTAAGAGCTAGAGAGCTACGCTATGGGAGGTAACTAACCGGCTAGACCTATTATAGAGACTAGAGCGGTAGGTAAGGCTATAAAGCTACCTACCGGTTAACCTCTTAAAGCTCCTAGCCTTTAAAGGAAGGCTTATAACCTACTAATAGAAGGCTAAGGCCCTAGCCGATAAGTTCTTTCCGAACCCGGAAGCAGACCTATTAGATATTAATAACCTAGATCTAAATAACTACTAGGAGCCGAAGTTCGAAATAAGCTAGGAGGTTATAGTAGGTAATGTCAGGGTAATACTAGCTAGAGCGGCCCTATAGAAGGCCCTAGGGGAGGACCTCCTCCCTATAGGCCTACTAAAGGCCTATAGGTAGCTACTCTACTAGATACTAGCTATACTAGCCTTAGAGAGCTTATAGCTTGGCTATTTCCTAGCCTAGTTTAAAAGGGCTAAGATAGTAGTCCTCCGTAAGCCTAGCAAACCCCTATAGGCCTACTTTACCCTAGGTAGCTATAGGCCCATAGCGTTCCTACTAATAGTAGGCAAGGTACTAGAGGCTATAGTTACCTAGAAGGTAACGGCTGTCGTAAAGGCCTATAGGCTTCTCCTGGCTAAGTAGATAGGTAACTAGGAACATAGGTCTACCAAACTAGCTATTCGGCTTGTTACGGCCTAGGTTTAGGAGGCTTAGAGGTATAAGGCAGCTACCTCCCTCCTATAGCTCGATATCTTAAGGGCTTTCGACACTATTAACTATACCCGGCTACTAACCACTTTACGGAGCTAAGGCTTCCTAAAGTGGTTAGTAGTCTAGGTCAGGGAGTTGCTATAGGATAGGGTAGCTATCTTTTACTTCGATAGCTAGGAAATAGAGGATATAGCGGTTAGGGCTAGGGTCCCCTAGGGGTTACCCCTCTCCCTTATACTATTTATCCTCTATATAGCCTCCCTCTACTAGGCTATTTACTAGGCTAGCCCTATAGTTAGTTTAGTAAGCTTTGCCGATAATATTAACCTTCTAGCCTTCGGGAGGGCCAAGGAGGCCTATAACGATTAGCTATAGAGGGCTTAGAATGCCTACCTATAGTAAGTAAGGACCTAGGGTATAGCCTATGCCCCGGAAAAGTATAAACTTATCTACTTTAATAGGGGCCGGAAATAGTAGTCGTGATTACTAGAGCTCCTATAGCCTAGAGGGGGCACTACTACTATAGCCCCTTCGAAGTTAGCTAGATTCCTAGGGGTCTAGCTAGATTAGAGGCTATAATAGGGCCCCTACTATATAAAGGTAGCTAAGAAGCTAGAAACCTAGGAGTTTACCCTGACTAGGCTTGCTACGAAGACCTAGGGCCCTAGCCTACTATAGGCCTATAAGGTCTATACTAAGTATATCTATAGTGCCTTAGCTTATAAGGCCTCAAACTTTTATAAGCCTACCAAGCCAGGGGGTAAGCCGGAAGGCCCTGCTAGGGAACTATCAAAGGCCTAGTATAAGGCCCTTCGGGTAGTTACTAGGGCCTATAAGGCTACCCCTATCTGCTACCTTGAAACAGAGGCCTAGGTACCACCCCTCGACCTCTATCTTAACAAGAGGCTAGCCGACTTCAAAGCTAAACTCGACTAACTACTCCTATAAACCAGGGTAGGCCTAGGGGCCTCCCGGGTCCCCATAAGGGCTCTTATCTAATAGGCCTATAATAGGCTTAGCCAGAGGTTCCGGAAGAGAGGGACTAGGGCAAGGGGCTAGGAGCTAAAGCCTATAGCCCTAGAGGTAGCAAGGTCGACAGTCCGGCAATAGGTTTAGGAGGGCTATAGAGAGGGTTAACCCCCCCTTTAGACCCTACGAAGAAGGCTATAGACCACGGAACTAGCTATAGTAGTAAGCTAGAGCAACCGCTAGAGGGCCGACCAAGCTAGCAGGAGGATATAGTATATATCTGACAAGGACCCCCCGTACCTAGTTTTTACAGGGGAAGGCTTGTAAAGGCACTAGGGCCTAACAAAGGCCTAGAGCTCCCTACTAGTACAGGCCCGTATAGGGGCTATTGGCCTCTATGACTTCCTTTTTAGGGTTTAAGTCCCGGGGGTTAGTACCCCCTACTATGCCTATAGCCAAGGGAGGGAGACTATACAGTACCTAGTTATCTAGTGCCTGAACCTACTAAGAAGCCGAACGTAGGAATCCTGGGAAATACGGTCGCAAAGGGACCTAGACCTCGTTTTATAGGGTATAGGGGCCTGTAACTATCGTTTGGCAAGGAGGGTTCTATAGTGGCTGATAGACCTAGGGAGGCTCCCGGAATACCGCCTCGTAAGGAGGCTAGACCGGGAGTGAAGGCCTCTATAGGGCTATTCTAGCCACTTCTCCTTTTCTCTATAGTGTACTAGTTTTCTAGATTAGGCGTTAAAGGTAGGATAGAGGTTTTTATCTGGCCTATTAGGTACAGTTTCCTTTGTATATAACTAGAGAGGCTCTGGTATACTTATTAGTATAATGGTGTAGGACTAATAATAATAATAATGATATTATATAGAGTATAACTAAGTATATAAAATGATTAAAAAATTTCGCCGCTATAAGGCCTATATATATTAGGGTTATACTTATGATGGTTCTGGCGTTCTAGTTTCCTCTTATAGGTTATTGTTCCCTTATAAGGGTATATTGCTAATCGTAATATAGTAGATTATATTATATATAAGTAATGTCATTTAAAGGCTAAAGAGAAGGAGGCTAAAGCCTTGCTACGAGAATACTAGTATAAAGCTTCTAAGGCATTAGCCTATCTAACTTAGGTCTATAAATAACGAGAGTTCCTAGTAGAGAAGGGGGCAGATATAGTTATATGGGGTTTATTAAATCTAGACGAATTAGAGGTAGTAGAATAGTAGGAATTAGGGGCTATCCTAGATATATAACTTAATAGTAGCGTTGACATTATTAACTAGGGTACTATTTTCGGTTCTATCCTAGGTTTGCCTTTGGCCGATCTAGGTTCTGCCAATAGAACTATTCAAGTTTCTTAGGGCAGTTTAAGTTCTTAACTAGTTCCTAGGAGTTATCTTCTAGTCCGAAATCGAGCTATTTAACTAGATACTATAGTTCCCTATTAATAATACGTAAATCTAGAATTTCTTTGACGTCCTATTCTTCTTCCTCGTCTTCTACTTTGATATATATAGTAGCCTTAGCGTTTTTTAGTACTAGTTCGAGGAGCGAAATATAAAAAATATCTATCTATAGTCGTATAAATGATAATAACGATAGTCGGTAGTTAGATGTCGAAATTTGTTCTTTAATAACAAAGGGTCCGACCTTCTTAAAGTCTAGCTTTGTACTTAGTCATTTGGTTTGTAGGTTTCGTGTAATCAGATAGACTTTGTCTCCCCTCTCTAGGCAAGGTCCCTCGAGCCTATATTTATCGTAATAGCTCTTTATTCTAGTTCTAACAAACTCGAGTTCCTTTTTAAGCTTCTTATATAATACCTATATTTGTTCCGCTTTGACTATTGCTCTTAGTACTATGACCTCTAGCCCTTGCCTAAGGTCTGCTTTATATCTATAGTTTATAAAGAATAATATGACTTTGGTCGTTTCTATTAGCGTCGTATTATAGGTAAGTTATGCTACTAGTAGTAATATAACCTAATCGTCTTACTAATAATTGATATAGGAATAGAGGTATTATTTGATAACTTAGTTTAGTCGTTCCATTTATCCGTCCGTTTATAGGTAATATACCATTGATAGTTTACTATTAATACCTAATTATTATATTAACGCTTGCTAGAACTTCGATATAAACTTTATATCTCTATTATAGTAAGTGGTCACAAGTCCGGGACCGCCCCCACATTTCCCAGCCACCTACATTTTTACTACTAGACTTTAATACAGGATATCTCAATAACTATAAATTATATAGAAAAACTGTTTACATTAGATAGTAGCCCTAGTTCTAAGCTTTAATATTTTGTATACCACCCCCTGGCTTTTTTGACTACGGTCAGCCGACGTGGCATTCCCTAGATTAGCCTGTCAATTAGCCCCTGCTTAATAGCCCACCACGCCTCCCACAGGCACTTGGTAAACTCTTCAATATCCACCCTGTTCTACCTCAAATTCCATAGATCTGGGAATATCGTATATAGCCTCCGTTTGAGAGCTGCCCATACGTGTTCAATGGGGTTTAAATCAGGGCTATATACGGGCCATTCAATCCAGGAAATCTTCCGCGCCAGGAGCTACTGTTCGGTCGATTCGGATGTATAGATAGGAGCGTTGTCCTACTGAAAATGCCAGGTCTTATCATAATGAGGTAGAAGGCCCTCTTCCAGAGCCCTCTAGTATAACCAGGCTATATAGCCACGGCATAGAGTGCTTAGATCCCTCTCTATGATGACAAGCTCACTCCGACCACCTACCTATATTGCCCCCTATACTATAATGGTAATATTTGCCTATATATGGTTCTTCAAGTTAATAAATCGGCGGTCGTACTTCTCAGAAGGAAAACGGAATACCTAGGTAGTCGGATTTGAAGTATTATTCTAATAGGAACACTTATCGGAAAAGATAGTCTAAGATCATTAGAAAGATCTAATAGAATAAGTATATTATATTTAACTTACCTATATCAGTTTATCTGTTTTTCCAAGCCAATCGTATACAAAGTTATACTGATCTTTCGCTACCTCCTTTGACAAGGGAATCCTCCTTTTGGCACGCTATTTCCGTAGATAATAGGCTCGGAGGTATCGTCGGATAGTTAAAGGTGATACTTTCTTCCTAATCGCGTTAATCAGAGCCTTCCGTGCCACACGTCGGTTTTTCTTAATCATCAAAAGGATATACCGTTTTTCCGAACGCGAAAGAACCTCTGGACGGCCACTTCGAGGTCGGGACTCAAAAGTGTGGTAAGATTTCCATAGTTCAATTGCGTGGTGGATGGCATGTCGGGATACGCCGAAGAGGGTTGCCAGGGATCGCTCGCTTTGGCTAGTCGCTACAAGACTACAAATAACCATTCGAATATATAGGCTTAATTCCTGGTTTGGCTGGTGGTTTACCATCAATTTGCGTATAAAATCGTGTAGATTGAGGGCTATCTTGTTGAATTGTAGGATGTAGAAGAAAAGGTAGGATACGCGTGGGTGTCGCGAAACGTGTTTAAGTGGGTGGGGTGGTCCGGGATTTTTGACCCCTGATTGTAGTAATCTATTCTTTCGGCCAAGTATATACTAATATAACTTGCTAATAGATTACGTCTACTAGTTATTTAGCTATCTAGGATTCCTTGTATAGGAAGAAGTATACCTATTTAGTTAGGCGATCTACTATAATGAGAATACTATTATAGATTACTCCTATGGCTATATCTTTAGATTCTAGTAACTTCGTGATAAAGTCTATTATAACTAAACTCTAGGGTCTATCAGCTGTTAGTAGTAGCTAAAGTAGCCTATACGGCTTATATCGTGCCATTTTGCTCCGATTACAAATGTCGTAGTTCTATATAACTTCCTTAACTTGTACTATTAGCTATAGGAAGTCGTAGTGTTTTTTAACCTATATAATAGTCTTTATAACTCCTTTATATCCTCCGAGTTTCGACTTATAAAGCTCTCGAATCATTCGTAGCTACTAATCCTTATTATAGATATATACTTTACCTTAGTACTAGAGTTTCCTATTTTTTCTTCCACTCTACTAGGTACTACTAGTCTAGGTACTACTTAATACTATACCTTATTAATCCTTTCTTCTTAAAAGATTATATAGCATTCTAGGAATAAGTCAAGTAGATCATTGTCTATAGGTGTCTATATTTTGTAGTATAGCATTCCATCTATTCGTTCCTTAAATAATGGTGGCATTGTTTCTGTTCGTCCTTTTATATGATCCGTTCGTCGACTTAAGGCGTCCGCTTGTACGTTCTCTTTGCCCTTCTTATAGCAGATCTTAAAGTTGAATTCTATAAGGAATTCTACCTATTGTATTTGTCGTCCGTTAAGCTCTTTCGTCGTCGTAAAGTACTATAAATTCTTGTAATCTATATATACTTATATTGGTTTAATCGTATTACTAAGGTATAATCGCTATTCCTTAAAAGCTTTAATAATCGTAAGTAGTTCCTTATTATAGATTAGATAGTTAAGATAGGGACTATCGAGCTTTTTTAAGAAGAAGGCTATAGGATATAGCTTCCCTTGTTTGTCTCGTTATCCTAACTATCCTCTAATGGTATAGTCTAAAGCGTCTATTTCTACCTTAAATAGCTTCTTAGGGTCTGGTAATACTAGTACTAGATCTTTGATAATAGTGTCATAAATCTATATAAATGCTTATTTATATTGTTCTTCCTATTAAAATTTAACGTTCTTCTTGGTAAGTTCGTATAATGGTCGTACGATCGCTCTAAAGTTCCTAATAAACATCTGGTAGAAGTTTATAAACCTAATGAAACTTTATACTTCTGTAACTAACATTAGTTATAGCTACTCCTTAATAGCCTTGACCTTTAAGGGTTCTATCTGGATTTGTCCTAGGGATATCTTGTATCCTAAAAATACTATCTTCCTAATGTAGAATTTACTCTCTTCCTTGTTAACTAATAGCTTATATGTATATAATACGTCTAGTACTACTTTTATATACTTTTGGTATTTATCTATCGTCTTAGAGAAGATAAGTATATCGTCGAGATAATATACCGTAAATTTATCAAGAAAGGGTTAGATAGCTTGATCAATTAGGGCTTAGAACGTTACCGGCGTATTTGTAAGTCTAAATGGTATAATAAGGTACTCGTAGTAGCTATAAGGTATCCTAAAGGCCGTTTTCTACTTGTCGCCTTCTTTAATCTATATATAGTTATAGGCCGATGGCAAGTCAAGATATATAAAATATTAGGCTCCTACTAACTGATCTTAGAGCTATAAGATTAACGGTAACGGGTATCGGTTTTTCACGGTCTGTTTGTTAAGTTACTAATAGTCGATATATAACCATAGCTTTCTATCTTTCTTAGGTATAAATAGGATTAGGTAGCCTATTAGCGATATCGATAGGTAGATATATCCTCTTCGAAGGTTCTCCTCTAAATATCGCTTAAGTTCTTTGTTCTATACCTAGCTTATATAATAGATCTTAAAGAACTTTAGTCGTACTCCTTCCTTAAGCTTGATCTCGTAATCCTATAGGCCGTGTTCTAGTAATCCTTCTAGATGTTTTAGTTCGAATGCTAGGTATCCTTTGTACTCCTTCGGTACTTCCCTAGTCTTGTCTCGTTTCTCGGTTTTCTAATAGTATACGAACTTGGTTCCATCTATAGCGATATTAGCGATTTCTCCTATTTCGATCTACTATTCTAATTATAGTGTTCTATATTTATCAACGGAGAGAATAGCTATTAGTAGTTTAGCTCGTTCCTTCTATTGTAATATCGATGTCGTTATACTGCTTCTTCTAGAGTCTATAGTAGTCTATCTACTATTACCTATCTCTTACGATGGATCTGTAGAACGTGCCTCTCCCTAGGTACCCTTCTGTTGCGATCCTTACGTGCTCCCTATTACGCTAGTCAAATACGACTCCGTTCGGGGTTATAGGTAGCTACTATTCTTCTAGCTAATGTCCGGGTTATAATCTTTATATTATAGTAGTCCTAGTATTATATCTTTATCGTTACCTATATCTATAATGTCAAATGTAACTACTATAGTCTTCCCTACTATAGTAATATTAATTAGTTCTATCTCCCTATATACCTATTACGTTAGGAACGGCCCTCTAACTATACTATATTTCTGTTTTACCCTCTAGGGTATCCGTAGTTAATTTACTAGTGCTAGTAAGATTAGGTTCATTTCCGCTCTACTATCTACTAGTATAAGCGTTTTATACTACTTCCATTATACCATTATCTATAGTCGCTTGTCTTACCATCATGGTCTTAAAATTATAGCGATTTCCTATATTTCTGCCAGGAGGTCTTGATATAGTAGTCTCTTACGCTAGTTCCTCCTATACTATACTACTACTTGCCGTTATACTAGTGTTAATAGTTTTCGGGCCCCTCGAAGGGCCCTGACCCGTTTCCTAGGTCGGTACTAATTTCTTCAAGCGTTCGTCTAATGGCAGCTTTATCAATTGTACTTATTTCTATAAGCTATTATATACTAGCGGTTTCCTACCATTAGGTCCGTTCTATTTTCTGTTATATATACTATAGCTTTATCTAAAGCTCTCGAATCCGCGATTTCTTTTCGTCTACATAGTAGAGATAGTCATTATTCTAGTATAAGTCCTATACATCTTGTCCTATTCTGTAGTACCTAGGCTAGGCTCGTTTTGGAACTACTATAATACCTTCTAGATTATAGGCTTCGATCTTCTAGAGCAATTCAGCCGCTCTGTTTCCTATATTATAGACCTATTCTATAGGGCGGAGGCTTCCGTCCTTATTTCCTTATTAGGTTAGCTAGTGATTATTCTCGAACTTGTCATAGAAATAATATTAGCATTTATATACTATATATTAAAACTAGGGCACCTATATATATACCTTGTATTGTAGGTATAGTCGTATAGTGTTACCTAGAAGATATTAAAATTCTTTCCTAAACCCTTCTTACTATATATAGACTATAGGTACCTTAGTACTAAGGTAGGAATATTTCTTCTAGTAGTTTTCCTATATATATTTGTCTTTTCTATAGTTTATACGTATAAACTAGTACTCTAGGTTCTATATATTATAGCTAAGTTACTAATCATCAAAATACTTGGCGTAGCTATCAGGTCTATTATACATTATAGGCTATTCTCCTTTAATGGTTTCTATAATACATTAGAGTTCCCTTATCTTGTCCCTTATCTTATCGCTCTACTAGGCAAGTCGAGTCAAGCGTCTATCCTATTTACGTAGTTCCGTATTAAGCTAGAAAACTTTATTATAGTATTATTCGATTCGTTCCTAGAGGAATAGAACATTAGGTCTAGGTCTTTCGATTCCTTAGGTATCGGTTATCTACAATCTATCCTACCTCTATATAACTATAAAACCCTACTACCTCAAGGCTAGGAGAATCGAAATCGGTAGTATATACTCTCTTACTATATCCTATTTAGTAATACCTATATCTAGATCTATAGTGACTAGCTTGGAGTATAGTGTCTATTTGTCTTTGCTATTATTATATGTTTGAGACTATCTATATTACTATCCCTGTTTTTATAGCTTATAACTACTATTTTGACGATATCCTTAGTTTTGTCGATAACCGTAGTTTCCTTTCCTAGGACTAGTTTCTAGTCTCTCTTTAGGCTTCGGCATTCCTACTTATAGTATCCTTTCTTTCTATAGTTATAGTAGGTAATATTAGTCTTATCTTTAATCGTCTTCTTCTTATCTTACTTTTATACTATATCTATATCTATAGCTCTAGGATACGTCCTATATATAGTACTAATGTATACTCGCTTTTTCTTATCATTAGTCCTAACTAGGGTTCTGCTTACTTGACCTTGTTTCTACTACTCCTATATATAGAGTCAATTATCGATCCTAATAGCCTATATAATATATTTATCTAGAGTTTTAGGCCGGTTATACTTATATAGCTTATCTTTAACCTTTTCTTTTAAGCTATTATAGAATAGTTATATTAGCGCCTTATCGTTAAGCTAAGACTTAAGTATATCCTACCTAAACTATATAGTATAAGAGGCTACTAACTTGGTCTACCAGAGATTGGCAAGCCTTTCTTACACGTGAATCTTCTTATCTTTGTCGCTAAAAACCTTCTAAAGCTCTTCTTTAAAATGGTCATAGGATCAAAAGACTGCCTATATAAACGCGTCTTAGTTATCTTTATCCTCTTTAGTAAGATAATCGTTCTATATAAGCTCGAACCATCTAAGTACCTTACCCTCTAGTCTTATAGCTATATAGAAGACTTTAGCTTTATTGTCTAGAAATTTATCGTTATTAAGCTAGAAGTAGGATCAGAGGTTTATCAAAAACCCTATAAGATCCTCCTTAGTTCCTCTATATTTACTAGGTAGCTCGATCTTAATACGACTTACTTTGGCAGTCTTAAGCGCCTTGATTTTGGTATAGGCCTTGTTAACCAGTTTCTATAAGTGTTTTTCGCCGTTTTCGAGTTCCTTAATTTAAGCTTAAGTAGCCTTATCTCTCTAGTCCAACTTCTAGATTCGCTACTAGAGTTAACTAAGCTAGGTAAGCAGCTGTTTGACTATGACATTAGTAGCTATATCGATATCGAGGTCGAAGTTACCTTTGTCCTAAACTATAATAGAACAAAGAGAGTAATAATAACGTATAATAAACCTAACTTAGACTTCTTCTAAAAGGGTTTAGATAAAGGTAGGTAAAGTAGGACAAGTGTAACGAACCTAACTCAGACTGCTTCTAAAAGGGTTCAGACGAAGGTAAGTAGTGCGGGACAAGCGTACAGGTCGTCTGAGGGATTCGGTGAAGCCAAAGGGTTCACAATAACAGAGTTGTCTCTTACAGTAGTACGATGCTATTAGGGGTACTGTGATTATAGGTTGCTATCACTGGTAAACTCCAGAGTCCACCGTAACGAGTGACTATTTATATATATATATAACCTTGGTGATCACTCCCGATTATGGTGATCGTAAGTGATCGTATAGTGGTAATTACCCTGATCACTGGTAAGCGTAGTAATCATAGCACTTCTCATGTTATAATTGGCCTTTCTGTTCCTTTGGCTTGATTGGTCTGTCTGTGCCGGTGGCCTAGGTAGCATCTACATGCATATTTCCGTGATACGATGCCCCTCCTTCAAGGCTTTCGACCTAAAAGCCCTCTTTTGGCCGTTTCAAATAGCGCTAACATCCCTCGTAGTCCTTATATATGTTTTTCTCCTTAGTTCCTTATTATCCTTTGTACTATCAATTATACCATCTAACGTATATAGGTCCTAAGCGTCTATTTGTCGTAAGCGTCTAGCTTAGTTTATTTCCGATCACGGGTTTGTAGTGATGGCGTGTTCCTATTACGTAGAGTATAACCAAGTATATAAAATGATTAAAAAATCTCATCGCTACGAGGCTTATATACGTCGGGGTCGTGCTTACGATAGTTCCGGCGTTCTAGCTTCTTCTTATAGGTTCTTGTTCCCTTACGGAGGTACATCGCTAATCGTAATATGGTAGATCGTATTATATATAAGCAACGTCATTTAAAGGCTAAAGAAAAAGAGGCCGAAACCTTACTATAAGAATACTAATATAAAGCTTCTAAGGCGTTAGCCTGTTTGACTCGGGTTCGTGAGTAACGAGAGTTTTTAGTAGAGAAGGGGGTAGATATAGTTACGTAGGGTTTGTCAAATCTAGACGAATTAGAGGTAGTAGAGCAATAGGAATTAGAGGCCGTTCTGGACGTACAGCTTAATGGTAGCGTCGACGTTATTAACTAGGGCGCCGTCTTCGATTCTATCCTAGGTTTACCTTTAGCCGATCTAGGTTCTGCCGATAGAACTATTCGAGTTTCTTAGGGCAGTTCAAGTTCTTAACTAGTTCCTATAAGTTGTCTTCTAGTCTAAAATCAAGCCATTTGACTAGGTACTATAGTTCCCTATTGATAATATATAAATCTAGGATTTCCTCGACGTCCTATTCTTCCTCTTTGTCCTTTGCTTCGATATTTATAGCGATCTTGGCGTTTTTTGGTGCTAGTTCGAGAAGTGAAATATAAAAAACATCCATTTGTAGTCGTATAGATAATAGTAACGATAGTTAGTAGTTAGATGTCGAAATTCGTTCTTTGATAACGAAGGGTCCGACCTTCTTAAAGTCTAGCTTTGTGCTTGGTCGTTTGGTTTGCAGGTTTCGTACGATTAGATAGACTTTATCTCCCCTCTCTAGGTAAGGTCCTTCGAGCCTATGTTTATTATAGTAGTTCTTTATTCTGGTTCTGATAAACTCGAGTTCCTTTTTAAGTTTCTTGTGTAATGCGTGTATCTGCTCTGCTTTGACTGTTGCTCTTAGCACTATAACCTCTAGTCCTTACCTAAGGTCTGCTTTATATCTGTAGTTTACAAAGAACGGTATAACTTTAGTCGTTTCTATTAGCGTTATGTTATAAGCGAGTTATACTATTGGTAATAATATGACCTAGTTATCTTGTTAGTAGTTAACATAAGAGCGGAGGTATTGCTTGACAACCTAGTTTAGTCGCTCCGTTTGTCCGTTAGTCTATAGGTAATATACCGTTAATAGTTTACTATTAACGCCTAATCGTTATATTAACGCTTACTAAAACTTTGATACGAATTTAGTGTCTCTATCGGTAATCTATTCTTGTAGCTAAGCGTATACTAATGTAACTTGCTAATAGATTACGTCTACTAGCTATTTAGCTATCTAGGACTCCTTATAGAGAAAGAAGTATACCTATTTAGTCAGGCGATCTACTATAGTAAGAATACTATTATAGATTACTCCTATGGCCGTGTCTTTAGATTCTAGTAGCTTCGTAATAAAGTCTATTGTAACTAAACTCTATAGTTTATTAGCTATTAGCAGTGGCTAAAGTAGCCTATATAGCTTATATCGTACCGTCTTGCTTCGATTATAGATGTCGTAGCTCTATATGACTTCCTTAACTCGTACCATTAACTATAGAAAGTTATAATGTTTCTTGACTTATACGACAGTCTTCGTGACTCCTTTATATCCTCCGAGTTTCGACTCGTAGAGTTCTCAAATTATTCGTAGCTACTAATCCTCGTTATAGATATATGCTTTGCCTCGGTACTAGAGTTTTCTATCTTTTTCTTCTACTTTACTAGGTACTACTAGTCTAGGTATTGCTTGATATTATACCTTGTTAATCCTTTCTTCTCAAAAGATTACGTAATATTCTAGGAACGAGTCGAGTAGATCATCTTCTATAGGTATCTACATTTCGTAATATAGCGTTCCGTCTATTTGTTCCTTGAATAATGGTAGTATTGTTTCTGTTTGTCCTTCTATATAATTCGTTCGTCGGCTTAAAGCGTCCGCTCGTACGTTTTCTTTGCCTTTCTTATAGCGGATCTCGAAGTTGAATTCTGTAAGGAATTCTACCTATTGTATTTGTCGTCTATTAAGCTCCTTTGTCGTCGTGAAGTACTGTAGATTCTTGTGATCTATATATACTTGTACTAGTTCGATCGTACCGCTAAGGTATAGTCGCCATTCCTTAAAAGCTTTAATAATCGCAAGTAGTTCCTTGTTGTAGATTAGATAGTTAAGACGTGGTCTGTCAAGTTTCTTTGAAAAGAAGGCTATAGGATGTAGCTTCCCTTGTTTGTCTCGTTATCCTAACTATCCTCTGATAGCGTAGTCTAAAGCGTCTGTTTCTACTTCGAATAGCTTCTTAGGGTCTAGTAGTACTAGTACTAGATCCTCGGTGATAGCGTTATAAATCTACGTAAATGCTTACTCGTATCGCTCTTCCTATTGGAACTTAGCGTTCTTCTTAGTAAGTTTGTATAATAGTCGTACAATCGCTCTAAAGTTCCTGATAAATATTCGATAGAAGTTTATAAATCCGATGAAACTTCGTACTTCTATAACTAATGTCGGTCGTAGCTAGTTCTTGATTGCTTTAACCTTTAAAGGTTCTATCCGAATTTGTCCTAGGGATATCTTATATCCTAAAAACACCGTCTACTTAACGTGGAATTCGCTTTTCTCCTTATTAACTAATAGCTTATATACGTGTAACGTGTCTAGTACTACTCTTACGTGCTTCCGGTGTTTGTCTATTATCTTAGAGAAGATAAGTATATTATCGAGATAATATACTGTAAATTTGTCGAGAAAGAGTCGGATAGCTTGATTAATTAGGGCTTAGAATGTTACTAATGTATTTATAAGTCTAAATGGTATAATAAGGTACTTATAATAGCTATAGGGTATCCTAAAGGCCGTTTTCTACTTATCGCCTTCTTTGATTTATATATAGTTATAGGCCGATAGCAAGTTAAGATATATAAAATATTAGGCTCCTATTAACTAATCTTAGAGCTATAAGATTAGCGGTAACAGGTATTGGTTTTTTATAGTCTGTTCGTTAAGTTACTAATAGTTAATATATAACTATAGCTTTCTATCTTTCTTAGGTATAAATAGGATTAGGTAGCCTACTAGCGATATCGACAGGCAGATATATCCTCCTCGAAGATTTTCCTCTAGATATCGCTTAAGTTCTTCGTTCTACGTCTAGCTTATATAGTAGATCTTAAAGAACTTTAGTCATACTCCTTCCTTAAGCTTGATCTCGTGATCCTATAGGCTGTGTTCTGGTAACCCTTCTAGATACTTCGGTTCGAATGCTAGGTGTCCTTCGTACTCCTTCGGTACTTCCCTAGTCTTGTCTCGTTTCTCTGTTTTCTAATAGTATACAAACTTAGTTCTATCTATAGCAATGCTAGCGATTTCTCCTGTCTTAACCTACTACTCTAATTACAGTGCTCCGTATTCGTCAACGGAGAGAATAGCTATCGGCGGTTTAGCTCGTTCCCCCTGTCGTAACGTCGGTATCGTTATACCGCTTCTTCTAGAGTCCGTAGTGGTCTGTCTACTATTGCCTGTCTCTTACGGTAGATCTGTAGGACATGCCTTCCCTTGAGTATCGTCTGCTCGCGATCCTTATACGCTTCCTATTACGCTGGTCGAATACGACTCTATCCGGGGTTATAGGTAGCTATTATTCTTCTAGCTAATGTCTGGGTTATAGTCTTCATACTATAGTAACCCTAATATTATATCTTTGTCGTTGCTTATATCTATAATGCTAAATACGACTATTATAGTCTTCCCTACTATAGTAATATCGATTGGTTCGGTCTCCCTATATACCTATTACGTCGGGAATAGCCCTTTAATTATACTATGCTTCTATTTTATTCTCTAGGGTATCTATAGCTAATTTATAAGTATTGGCGAAATTAGGTTTATCTTTACTCTACTATCTACTAGTATAAGCATTTTATACTACTTCCATTACGCCATTATCTATAGTCGCTTGTCTTACTATCGTCGTCTAAAGATTATAGCGATTTCCTATATTTCTACTAGGAGGTCTTAATATAGTAGTCTCTTACGCTAGTTCCTCCTATACTACGCTACCACTTGCTATTATATAGGCGTTAATGATTTTCAGGCCCCTCAAAGGGCCTTAACCCGTTTCCTAGATTAGTGCTAACCTCTTCGATTATTCGGCTAATAGCGGCTTCGTCGATTATACTTATTTCCGTAAGCTATTAAGTACTTATAGCTTCCTACCATTAGGTCCGTTCTGCTTTTCGTCATACAGTCTATAGCTTCATCTGAAGCTCCCGAATTCGCGATTTCTTTTCGTCCTCGTGATAAAGACAATCGTTACTCTAGCATAAGTCCTATATATCTTGTCTTATTCCGTAGTACCTAGGCTAGGCTTGTCTTAGAACTACTATAATACCTTCTAGACTCTAGGTTTCGATCTTCTAGAGTAATTTGGCTGCTCTGTTTCCCATATTATAGATCTATTCTATAGGGCGTAAACTTCTGTCCCTATTTTCCTGTCGGGTCGGCTAGTGATTGTTTTCAAATTTGTCATAGAAGTAGTATTAGCATTTGTATACTATATATTAGAACTAGGGCACTTATATATATACCTCGTATCGAGGGTATAGTTATATAACGTTGCCTAGAAGATATTAGAATTCTTTTCTAAATCCTTCCTACTATATATAGACTATAGGTACCCTAATGCTAAGGTAGGAATATTTCTTCTAGTAGCTTTCCTATATATATTCGTCTTTTCTACGGTTTGTATATATAAATTAGTACTCCAGGTTCTATATATTATAGCTAAGTTACTAATCGTCAAAGTATATAGTATAACTATTAGGTCTATCATACGTCATAGGCTATTCCCCTTTGATAGTTTCTATAATATATCGGAGTTCCCTTATTTTGTCCCTTATCTCGTCGCTCTACTAGGCAAGTCAAGTCAGGCATCTATCTCGTTTATATAACTCCGTATTAAGCCGGAAAACTTCGTTACGGTACCATTCGATCTATTCCTAAAGGAACAAGATATTTGGTCTAGGTCGGTCGACTCCTTAGGTATCGGTTATCTACGATCTATCCTGTCTCTATATAACCGTAAAACCCTATTGCCTTAAGGCTAGGAGAATCGAAATCGGTGGTATATACTCCCCTACTATATCCTATTTAGCAATGCCTATCTCGGGGTCTATAGTGACTAGTTTAGAGTATAGCGTCTATTTGTCTTCGTTATTATTATTATATTTGAGATTATCCGTGTCGTTATCCCTGTCTTTATAGCTTATAGCTACTACTTTAACGACGTCCTTGGTTTCGTCAATAACCGTAGTTTCCTTTCCTAGGACTAGTTTCTAATCTTTCTTCGGGCTTCGATATTCTCGCTTATAGTGTCCTTTCTTTCCGTAGTTATAGTAGGTAGCATTAGACTTGTCTTTGGCTGTCTTCTTCTTGTCCTGCTTTTATGCTATATCTATATCTATAGCTCTAGGATACATCCTATACAAGGTATTGACGTATACTCGCTTTTTCTTATCATTAGCCTTAACTATAGTTCTATTTATTCGACCTCGTTTCTACTATTCCTGTGTATAGAGCCGATCGTTAATTCTAATAGCCTATATAATATATTTGTCTAGCGTTTTAGGCTAGTCGTACTTATATAGCTCGTCTTTGACCTTTTCCTTTAAGCTATTATAAAATAGTTATATTAATACCTTATCATTAAGCTAAGACTTAAGTATATCCTATCTAAACTATATAGTATAGGAGGCTACTAACTTGGTCTGTTAGAGATTGGCAAGCCTTTCTTACGCGTAAATCTTTTCGTCTTTATTGCTAAAGACCTTCCGAAGCTCTTCTTCGAAATGGTCGTAGGATTAGAAGACTGCCTATATAAAGGTATCTCGGTCGTCCTCGTCTTCCTTAGTAAGGTAGTCATTCTACATAGGTTCGAACTATCTAAGTACCTTACCCTCTAGTCTCGTAGCTATATAGAGGACTTTAGCTTTATCGTCCGGAAACTTGTCGTCATTAAGCCAGAAGTAAGATCGGAGGTTTGTCAAAAACCCTATAAGATCCTCCTTGGTTCCTCTATATTTGCTAGGCGGTTCGATCTTAATACAGCTTGCTTTGGTATTCTCGAGCGTCTTGATTTTAGTATAGGCCTCGTTAACCAGTTTCTACGAGTGTTTTTCGCCGTTCTCGAGTTCCTTAATTCGAGCTTAAGTAGCCTTGTCTCTCTAATCTAACTCCTAGATTCGTTACTAGAGTTAACTAAGCTAGGTAAGTAGCTGTTCGGCTATAACGTTAGTAGCTATATCGATGTCGAGGTCGAAGTCACCTCCGTTCTAAACCATGACAGAACAAAGGGAGTGATAGCAACGTGTGACGAACCTAACTCAGACTGCTTCTAAAAGGGTTTAGACGAAGGTAAGTGGTGTAGGACAAGCGTATAGGTTGTCTAAGGGATTTGGTAAAGCTAAAGGGTTTATAACAATAGAGTTATCTCTTATAGTAGTATAATGTTATTAGGAATACTATAATTATGATTACTATCACTAGTAAACTCCTAGAGTCTACTATAACAAGTGACTATCTATATATATATATAACCCTGGTGATTACTCCTGATTACGGTGATCGTAAGTAAGCGTATAGTAGTGATTACCCGGATTACTAGTGAACGTAGTAATCATAATGCTTCCTGTGCTATAATTGGTTCTTCTGTCCCTTTGGCTTGATTGGCCTGTCTGTGCCGGTGGCCTAGGTGGTATCTGTATGTATATTTCCGTGATATTGTCGTTTCGAAGCGACTAAGGTCTTCTAATTGCGTTACTACTAGTGGCTAGAAGACCGGTATCCTTTAAAGACTTTAAGTATTAGCAAACCTAGGTCTTTCTAGTCTTAAATAGTTAAGTTATATACTATATACTAGGTTCGTTTCTATAGGGTAAGTGGCTAGTTTGGTGGTAAGTTCGAGTGGTAAGGAGCTATTTGGTAGCTTATATACTAGCTAGTTCCTAGATATGGTTAGTTAGAGGTATTATATATAGGAAAGTGGTTAAATTAGGCTTGTAGCAATGGTTATATCTTTGAATATAGGGAGTTGACTGGTAAAATTGGATATATATTTAGATACGTACCTGTCTAGCAATATTAGCATATCTAGGAGTTTTGGCCCCACCTGTCAGGAGACAGGTGGTAGTTCTAAACTAATTAGTCAGCACTAACTACCAGGTAATTATATACTTTAAGATACCTAGATTCTAATTAATTATACTACCTTGATTAAAAAATGTAGTTTTTAGGCTCTCTAAACGTCTAAAACATTTCTTGGCATCTTTCTAACAAAAAGGTAGGTAATTTTTTTAACTATTAATATCTCTACGTGTATTACCCATATTATCAAGTAAGTAGTATAGTTAGAATCTACGTATCTTGAAGTATACAGTTATCTATATGCGCGTTTATGCACATGTAGGGGGTGGGTTAATATTGTGTGTTGAATTATATGTTGAACTCGCCTGATTCCTGGCTCGAGTCGTAGTTATTTGAAGGGGGTGTGCAGGCCCAAAAAAGCTGCAAAAGAGGACGGCGTTTGGCGGCCACAGTGGGAGAGCCATGTGCCCATCGCCAATTTCGATTTCTTCACTTCCGATATGTCAGATTCAGCAATTTCCCGGGCCTGAGCTTCTTCGTATATTTACCAATTAAGGTAATCAAAGATATCGCGTTTCATCACCAAAGGCTTACTTAGTTGATCGGGTCATTTAGTTGATCAGGTCATTACGTTTCGCTACCTCTGCCTTCTTAGGAGTCGGCACGATGCTCAGGATCGGCTACTGTCTGTTTAGCAGCCACCATCTCCCCCATAAGAAGACCTTGCCTCTCCTCACCATCATGACAAGCATCGATCACCTCATTACACGCAACACGCTGGCGGATAACACGATGGATGGTGTAGATCAAGGTCGAGATGCCAGCCGTCAGCGCAGCCAGCTGGTCCCGCTCGCCGATTGTGACAGCCAGATCGGGAAAGAACAAGACTTTGCTCCCAATTACCGTGCAGAGGATCGAGAATGCTGGAGCGACACCGACAAGCAAAGAACTGCCCACGACCTTTGAAGCTTCAAGGAGCAGGTGCTGGTCGCGACGTACAAGCCCGAGAAAAAGCTGGCCAAGGCCAACCACGATCCCGAAGCCGACGAGCATCGACCAGGAGAAGGTAAGTGTAATCGCTACCGGCATGACGGCCTCATACAATGCGATAAAAAAAACTGATGCCAAAAATTGCCGAGACTGAAGTGGAAGATGACCAGGACCAAGAGAGACGTACGCGTACCCTCCCAGGAAGATGCGCTTGGCCGCTCTGGTAATAGGCCGCCTGGCAACCCTGTTTGTCAGAAGCTGTAGAGCTTCTAAGAGTATTAGCTATATACGTGCCACAGCGTATAAGGCGTCGTCGCCAACGTATTAGCCAGTTCCTTTGTCTATAAATATCAGTCGTTTTATCTCCTTTGTAGATAGTTTAACAAGGCACTCTTTTCCTTCCGTATAGCCACCTACTGTAGAGACTGCTTTCAACGCTCCCGGAGCTCCCACTGTGTTCGGCACTGTTCGAAAACAGTGGCAGGCCTAGGAGGACGATGAGTGCGATGCCGATGTCGACAAAGGCGTAGCACACGGCCAGCGGCCGCGTGATCTCCACCGCCCGCTGTCCGAGATCCACTATGCCGGGCGGGATCTCGGCGAGGCTCAGCTGGGTGTGACTGAACTCGCCGAGACCGCGGAGGTAGACGTCGGGGTTGCGGAGACAGAAGATGGCGAGTGCCCGGTGCTCGGTGCCGACGAACTTGACGGCGTGGACCAAGAGGTCGGTCGCGGAGAAGACGGGCTGGCACTCGAGCCCCCCAGAGAGCTGAAGCTCGGGATGGGAATAATTAGTTGCAAATCGACGTCATGTCTCCAAGCAAGCAGATCGCGATCTCGTAGGCAGCAGGCACGGCCGGCGGGCAGCGGAAGGGAGAAATTATATAAGATTCGCCAACCACAACTCGCCGGGCACGCTGGGCGCGGTGAAGCTAGGCAGGTAAACGCGCATCTCTGCGGCTGAGGAAAGCCTGACGGAACTCCAAATCACCCTAGCCAACACCGTTTCCCAACCAAGGTGCCTCCCATCTCGTTTAAGTTCTTCAAATTTGGGGACCTCCCAGAAGAAGTGTAATTAAGAGACGTCAATCGAAGCTGTAAGTTGGAATACTGTATGAATTCCGGTTAAAAGCAGTTGAGAAAGAAGATAATTAATTAATTAAGCGGGAAGGGTCGATGGTGAGAACGGGTCCATCGAGAGCATATTAGTAGTTATTGAAGCACGAATCGCCACTCATCCATCAAACTTCTCAGAAGCGGTGTAGAGTAGGTAGTAGTTGAGGAGCAAGTGTCGCCTTGTTGTATTGTGCGTACATGTATGTACAGTAGGTACCTACAAGCTGGGAGTGGCTACAAAAACTAAAAACTGCCTGCAACCCCCTAACAGCATGCACCCGACAACTTGCAGTCCCCAGTCAAAAGCAACCATGCCAAAGGGGGTATTCATACCTAGCACCTAATACCTGAGCCGCGATCCCCGCCGGCACCATCCGTGATTTGGTATCATACATCCGTGCTCCATCCGATAACTTAGTAGCAGGAGGGGAAGCCGGTCTTCCCCCCCTATTCTGTCATGCTCCCATTACCCTCCACCTTAAGTTTCCGCCTTGTCTGCGTGGGCATCACTGTCGGGAGCACCCGCATCCTTATTATTACTGTCCCCACTGCCGCCCAAAAACATCCTTTTGAAATCCTCATTGCTCTTCCTCCCACCTTGGTCCTTCTCCGGGCTCTTCACCCCATTGGTCAGCCCCTCTGCATCTCCTTCGGCCTTCTTGGTGACATCCGTCGACTTCACGAAGCCCAACAACCTCTTCGGCCCGCCCCTCCCCGCCCCTGCGGCAGGCCGTCTGACCACGGCCGGCGGAGGCGGCATCAACCCGGCCGCGGCCGCGTTCTTCTTCGGCATTTCCTCCTGGCCCCCCGCGGCACTCCGAGACGTGGAAGGCAGATCTATGCGGTCGACTCTCTTCTCCGCTTTCGCCTTGAACAGCTCCGCCACGGTGCCGGTGCGCAACTTCCGACCGCCCTCACCCACCTCGACCCCGTCCACGGCCAGGGCGGCTTTTCCAGCTGCGGTGGGGGTGGCATACTCGAGAACCGCGCCGCCGTGCTGCGGGTGCAGCACCAGTTTGGTCAGGTCTTGGAGACCAGAGGCCGAAGCGAGCACGGTGCGCAGCCGGGCATCGGTCATGGTATCGGGCACGTTGAGCACGGCGATGGTGCGGGCAGCGAGTTCAGCCGAAGTGGGTTTGGCTCCCGCCGCACCCGGGGACGAGGGTGTCGGCCGCGATTGGGAATTGCAGGGCTCCGGGGACGGGGATGCGGTTTGTTCACGCGTGACGCCGTCCGTCACCCGGGTGGTAGCGGTCACCTTGTTTGCCGGGGGGCGGGAGAGCTCGACCTTGATCGGGTGGTTGCCAAAGATGAGCTTGTCGAGCGTCCGGATAGCCTCCTGCGCCTCGGCCTTTGTCTCCATGACCACGAAGGCCGTACCGTGCGATTGCCCGGCCATGTTGCGCGGAATGCGTACGCTTGTGACACGGCCTGCCTTGTTGAAAATGCCGCGGACGTCGTCCTCGGAGGCGCTGCGCGGTAAGTTGACGATATGGAGCTCCCGCTCCTCGGCCTGGGCGCCATGGCGTTGTTGACGGGCCAAGGGGTCCGAGAATTTTGCGGTGAGTTTGTATTTGCCAGACTCGAGCGGTTTGCCATCAAGACGGGTGGCTGCCGCGGCGGCGGCGCGGTCCCGGAATGTCATGTAGCAGAAGCGGCGTCTCGTGTTGTACTTGAGGCTGGGGAAGCGGATGCTGAAAATCTCACCGCAGTTCTTGAACAAGTTGCGAAGGTATTGCTCGTCAGCCTCGGGAGGGTAATTGGTGACGAACAGAGTACAGTCGGTTGCCGGGGTCACCTGGACGACATGGTCGCCGAAATACTTGGCGTCGCGCACCAGCGCTGATCTGGCGTCCTCCGGCGAACCCAGTTCCACCAAGGCGATTGCGGAATCGTCCCGTTTCTGAAGCTCAATGTTGTTAATGTGGCCGTACCCGCGGAAGAACTGCTTAAGTTTTGTCTGCGTTGCATCTTTGGGCAGGTTGGTCACCCAGACCGACGTGTTCTCGCGATCACGCTTGAGCTCCTCGCCGTGGCTCTCGCTCCGGGCCCGTTTATTGCCGTTATCATCTTCTCCTGGCGTGGCCTCGCGTTTCCGTTTGGAGCCCGGCGAGGAGTCCACGTCAGTGGCATCCGCCATCGGCTGGTCTATCTGTGTGGCCTGCTGCTGGGCAGCTTGTGCGGCTTGCGCCGCCTGTGCCGCCTGGGCAGCCTCCCGCTCACGGCGTTTGGCCACACCTTTGCGCGTCTTGTAGATGGTGTCTTGCGCCTCTCGTAAGGTCTCGGCCAACTCGTAGTCATTGCAGTGCTTGAGATAGACCTCCATAAGGCGCTCGGGCCAGTCTACCGTCCGCACCTTGAGCGCTCGCGTGAAGACGCGGGTAGCATAAGTAGGCACTCGCAAGCCCTGTGCCATGGTTGCGGGGGTTGGGCTGCGCGCCTTGCTTCTCGCGGACGCAAATACCACCATTTCCCACATATACCAATTGAGCCAGAAGTCGTAGTTGTTGGCGTGGAGCTCGACGCGCGATAGCTCTTCCCACACTGCGCGTGCGCCCTCGATGTCCTCCTTCCGCTCGGTCAGGAACTGGATCAGTATTCTTTCTAGTCGATAATCGGGATCGCCCTGGTACGCCTCGCCATATTTGCGCCTCCCCCAATGCTTGACATCCTCGAGGGCGGAGGGCAGCCCGACCTCGGCGACATCGACAGCTTCTTCGGTCGCACAGGGATTCATGGCCGAGCGCTTGAGGTAGCCGCACCAGGCCGAGTACATCTCGATCACGCCAGACATGCCGTCCCTGTCCAGTTGCGCGCTGTCAGTGGCGGCGTGCTTGATGCGCTCGATGTCGGTGAATGACAGGCCAACCTCTTCGGCTGTCAAGATGTACCGCGCCCAGATCGCGCCGGACCAGGGTACGTGGCGCACGGCACGCTGCAGCACGTCAAGCTTATTAGGCACTAGGTGGGCGGGAATATGGCAGCGGCCGTTCTTGAGGTCTGTGTGCGTGGTGGAGATCAAGACCACAAAGTTGTGCCAAGTGTCCTCGTCCGAAGCCAGGACGCCGGTCAGAGCTCGGGAAAACAGGCCGAGGCAGATCTGGAAATTGACGACGACATCCCTCGCGTCCTTCTTGGACTTGGTCAGCCGGATCTCCCAGTCGAGATACTCAGACATGATCGATCGGAGCGCGGCGGTATCGTGTGACTTGGCGGCGAGAGCGAGCTTCGTTTCCCAGGGATCGCGCAGGTCGTAGAGCCGCTTGGCTGTCTTTGCGTTTCTCGTCACCTGCTGCATCTCGGCTTCGTAGGCATGGCGGTTGTATTCGGAGAGGAAGGTCGAGAACATCTGCGAGGTGGCATCCCAGGCGGCGTGGGGGACGGCTAGACGGTTCCGGAACAGGTGGGTGATGCGGCGTACGCCAGCCTCGGTCGCGGTGCGCCGGAGCAGCTCCATCTCGAGCGACACCCATCGGTTCCAGAGCTCGTGGCTGTCGGAGAGGCGGTACTGCACCGCCTCGTAGCCCTCCTGCCACAGGTGGAGAGCGGCATCGAGGGTGAATTTCTCGCGACCAAATTGCTGCTCTTCTTGGGGCCATCCGGCGTCGCTGCCGGGGTGGCAGTCGGTATAGAGCGACCAAAAGTATTCGCAGTAGGCCATCCATACCTTGAGGCTGCCGGGCTCGGCTTGCGTGGCGCGGCGGAAGGACTCGATGACGCGCACGCGGCTCTCAAGGTCGGTGGCCTCACGCAGCTGGTTGTCGACGTACTCGACCCAGCTATCCTCCCCCACCGGGTTCGCCATGTTGCCAGCGTGGTGTTAAAAAGGTCGAGGCATCGGATGACGACGGCGAGGTCGTTATCGGTAGCAATGACGACGATGGGGCGATGGGTGATGGCAATGGCAATGGCGTGCCGGAGCCGAGATGGATGCGTCGAGATGTGTGTCGCGGGCAAGAAACCGCAGGACCTTCTTTCGGCGTGCAAAACGGATCGGCGAGGGCTGGGATTTGTTACCCGGTCTGGAACCGGTTCTCTGCTGTGGAGGGTCCAGGCAGGGCCAGTGGGTTCGAGAGACAGGAGTGCGCCACAACTACGGGAAGATATGGATTGTATGTATGTGCGTACATACATACAGTGTGCGCTAGGCCCCGTGACTAAGCCGGAATCTCGCAGCCAAGCTGAGTACTAGTTATTCTGGATCCCCAGCGATAGGTGCTGGTGCAACTCGGAACCACTGCAGTCCGAGTCTGGAACTTTTTGCAGCCTACCCGGGCCGAGTCGGGACACGCTTTGCCTTACCTTAAGCTGATGTGCGGCCGCAGCGCACGGGAAACCTGGGAAGATCTTGCGACTACGGAGTAGTTGTAGCGAGTGGTCCTGCTGCCAGGTCACTGATTTTTGTGGCGCTCCGTTGGTGGGTGGGTGACCGATGGAAAATCGGCCAAATCCACTAACTAGCGTCTGTTAAGAATACGTACGTAGTGTACACTTTCCACTTGCTGGAATGGATTCCTGGGAATCCTGGGAATTTGACGGGAATGCGAGAAAGCACGACATCAGTGAGCCGCTGCCTACCGACTGGAGCAGGCCCCATCCTGCCTCAGGCTTCCTCCACATGCCAAGCACAATTTGCGGTTAGTGCTCTGCCGACCTTGCTCGTCAGGGCCCCGAGGCTCCGTATCTCCTCCGGCAGGCGCCATACAGACAGAGTACGGATGAGTTGACGAACAATGGATCGCTCCCGTGTATTCCGTACTCCGAGTGCCCCGTAGACTCCATTCTTCTGAATCAACTCTTCAACAGCGTTCGGGAGCTCTCGCTACCGACCGTTTTCGGGGCGAAAGAGACAGACTGTGTGATAATTCGACCGACGAGACTGGCAAAAGGCGATTTAACTTGCCTCAAGGTGCTGAAGTAAATAAGTACCCATCCATGTCGCCCGGAGCCACTCGCGGTTTCCGAAACCCACGCTGAGACACACGTGTACGGAGTGGGTATTGGATGATAAAGCAATCAACTGAACCTTATCTGCGACTTCGTGAGGTGGACCGCCAGTTCGCCGCAGGTAGCTCTACTGTACGCTTCTGCGACCGTTCTCATCAGGGTCTCTCGTGAGGTGGCCCGGGAAGGAGAAGAGAGCCAAGACATGGGCTCTCGACGATCATCTGCTGATTTGGGCAGCATGTTAACCAATCAGGAGCCCGCGCCCACCCTCTCGCAGGACCCTGACTCTTTCTGCGGCAAGGACGACTTAGCTAGAAGCCTGGCATTCGCGTGGAACGCTTCAGGGCCAGAACACTGGTCCAGTCGAAGCCTTGTGCAGTGCGGAAAATTCTGACCCTCCACTGAGTCTCCCCCACCCATCCCCCCAACCAAAATCGCACGGCGGATCTGGTTTTCACCGCGAATCTGTTTGCGACAAGAGCTATGACGTCGTCCTGCAGGCGTGGCATGCCGTCATATCCGGTGGTTGGGCGGGTCTAGGCCCGGCTGCCTTCCCCCTCCCCACTAGGTAAAGTGTCGCGTCATCCTGCTTGACGGCCACTCTAGTGTAGTGTACACTACAGATTACTGCGTAGTTGGTAACTACTGCGAGTGCGACCCCCCATCACCGCCTATACGAAAGTACTTGGAGTTTAGCCCGGCTTGGCCGATGGACATTCACCCCTTTCACAACCATCTTGGGGTGCGATCATCGCCCTCGTTATTAACCGCGGAACATCTCTTTGAGCATCCCTGACACGTCCCGCTGCAGCCGTCGCTGGCTCCCCAGATCGATCCAGTGTTTCGTCGCACTAGCGTCGGATCCAGAACCAGCTTCCGCTGACACGTTACCTTCAGGTGCAGCGGCTACCGGTAATCCTCGGCCTTCCCCCCCCCCTTATTCTTCGATTCAGGACGACGAATGCGAAACTGATGCGCATTTCGTGATTTGCATCGGCCACGATTATCATGAGACAGGCGTGCTCTCCACTTTAAAAACGCATTTTGCTTTTACACGTATTTGAAAAATGCCAATCCGCGGAAATAATCGTTCTGCACGGCGGAAGGATATTCGAATAATAATAAACAAGTCCCTACCTCGATTCCCGTGAGCAGGCATGCAATTCTGGACACTGCCCGCCTCAATCAGGAAATTCGAACCCTGATTGTCTCGGTCTGTCTGTTTTAGTGTAGGCTTGTTATTTTTTATCTCGATAAAAATACGGAATGCGGAGCACGGAATACGGAAGAGAGTCCCGCGACTGCAACCCGCCCCCACCAGGCTTGAATGTATCGTAGTTGTCTTCTTCGTAATGTACGGATTACACTACTTCGCACCCTACAGTAGGAAAACAAGTACCTGAATCTTGGTAGGTTGTTGCTTTCGTTTGACCCCCGGCCATGTCCTTCCGGCAAGCCACCGAAACGAGAGACAGGGCACTAACGTATCGGCGGCTAGGTGCTCTTTGTTTCCATTCCTTAGCCGGCAGATTTTCCCTGTCCAGCAATTCGAGCGGAATTTTGTTGCCGTAAGATCGGTGAAATCATCAATTTTCATCTCAATGCCCCTCGTATCTCGGTAGAATTGTTCTCAAACCCCTTCCGCCACGTGCTACTTTTTCTTCCAAATCACCTCGCCATTCATGATGCCCAGCGTCGCATCGTCTGCCCCAATCCACTCTTCCCAAGCCTTGATCATCTCCTCGATGCCCTCTTCTGTGACGATCCCTAGCTCGATTCCCTTGTCACGCATCTGCCCAGTCCGTAACCTGTTGATCATCGACCCGCCTATCATGCCGGTCAGCACCCGGAAGAAAAAAATGAGGAGAAGAAGAACAAAGGGG
Source organism: Thermothelomyces heterothallicus (assembly GCF_042370625.1). Taxonomy (NCBI): domain Eukaryota; kingdom Fungi; phylum Ascomycota; class Sordariomycetes; order Sordariales; family Chaetomiaceae; genus Thermothelomyces; species Thermothelomyces heterothallicus. The sequence goes on along the minus strand of NW_027192569.1, from coordinate 879,722 downwards.
GGAAAGGGGGGAGAGAGGGGAAACAAGAAAGGATGGAAAGGTAAAGAATGCAAAAAGCAAAGACGAAACTGACCCCAGGCCCTACGATCCTCCGGCGCGCTATAGCACCACGTCCCGAAGCTGACCTCCACGTCCCCCCTCTCGGCGCCGGCCTCCAGAACCCACGAGAGCAGCCTGCGGCCGCCCTCGGCCTGGCCGCCGTTCGCGACCATGACGTCGACCATGAGCCGGTGAAACCGCTCCAGCCCGTCCAGCGCCGGCCAGGCGCACCACATGCGCAGGTCGGCCTCGCGCAGCGCCACCACGCCGCCGGGCGCGCACACGCGCGCCATCTCGCGGGCCGCGTCGGCGGGCGCGGCCAGGTGGCAGAGCACCTGGTGGGCGTGCACGACGTCGAAGGCGCCGTCGGGGAAGGGCAGCTCGTAGACGGAGGCGCGCTGGAAGGCGACCCGCGCGGCCACGTCGGGCCCCTGCGCGGCCGCGTGCTCCCGCGCCCGGGCCAGGATGTCGTCCGAGATGTCGGTCCCCAGGATGGTCCCGTCGGGCGGCAGGTACTTGGCCAGGGAGGCCGTGATGGTGCCAGAGCCGGCGCCGACGTCCAACACGCGGAGGTGCGGCCTCTCGCGGCCGAGGCGCTGGAGGTGCGGGATCAGGTGGGCGGCGCTGTTCTCGGCGGTGCGCCACTCGTGGTGTTTGGTCTGCGAGGGATGGTGTCCCGGAGCGTAGACCTGTTCTTTTGAGCCGGTCATTTCGAAGAATCACTTGACGATATTAATTACTGGGTGGTTAATGACGGGGATCTAAATATTGCGCCCTTTTTTGTTCAAACAGCTGGGCCTCGAATCTCGTCTTGCTACTTGAATACTAAGTAATTAATTACCTTGAAACAGGAAGGAGTGGTGCGTGGTGCCAGCAGGCGATGCCAGGCACACACACGGCACGGATATGCAGCCGGAATTTGCTCGGTCATCGCGGTGTGAATCTCCGCGTATGTTACGGATTTAACGTCGGACTTTGTACATACATCAGGTAGACAAAGGTGGAGCTTTTCATGTCTCGATTTAAATACCTACGTTCTTGCCGCGCAAGTGTTTACGAAGCATTCCTTAATGTTGATCTGGCCCCGCACGTCGCCGAGTCAAAACTAAGACCGTTCAAAAATCAACCCATAAGGAAGAGATGTCGGCTCAATGGTCTAGTGGTATGATTCGCGCTTCGGGTTGTGTTCAGTCTTCCCATGCTTGTACATAACAAGCAATCAACGATGTGCGAGGTCTCGGGTTCGATCCCCGATTGAGCCCCTTCTCGCTTTGCCCGCTGGAAGTGACTCGATACGTCGCTGTGGGCAAATGTTCTGTTTTGTGTTGTTTTGCCCGGTCGGTGTCTTGAGACATGGCGAGCACCTTGCTTCTGACGCTTAAATGTGAACCTCACAGATTTGTATTTCTTTTTTCCCTCGTGGCGGGCTTTAATCAAGTTGTTTCTGCATTGGCTGCCTGCAAAAAGAGGAAAAAACACAGGATCCGGAGCCAGGTCCCGCTCCTTGCGAATGCGAAAATTTCCTGATAGTTGAGTTGCAACCAGTCAGCCCGAAATCGATTTGGTTGGTTTAACCAGGGCATCCTTCAAGCACGAGGCTCAAATAAGGAAGAGAAGACTGGGGTTCTCAGCTGCTCAACTGCCCTTTCCTGACACCTGCATGCAGGAAAGCAATCTTGACAACCGCAACATCAGAAAGCGATTGGTCACTGCCCCGCCCTTTCCCTTCCAGCCACATGCCTACTTACTGTGCTAGGGTGTATATAGGTGACCTGACCAAACCCCTTGTACTTGAGCTGACCAAACCCCCTGTTAAGCGAGCTCGCTTAAGCTGACCTGACCAGACCAAAACTGCCCACAAGCTCAAATTTTTTGGACTGGTCAGGTCAACTTCATCCCTCCCCACAATTCTTAAAAATTGCGCGATTTAAGCACTTCACAATGAATTCCGAAATGACTCAGCCAAACCGTGAAGACCAGCTGTTAGACTTGAGTATCCCTGAAACTGGTGTCTTTCAGGAGGTCAACCGCTAGCTAGTAATAGAGCTACAAAAGGAGGTCGAACGGTGCCCGGAACCGGGTTTGCCAGAGGAGCAACCTGGCCCGCCAAGTATAGAGGAGACAGTAAGCCTCTCAGAACTGTTTACGAATCGTTTTCAAACTAATTCAATAAGACGCCACAAATCTGGCAGATATCTGCAGAAAGACTTCCTAGAGTACCCCATGAGGCTGCTCTAACAGTTGAAAAGGTAATCTTTACAACTGAGCTTCCTGAGTACCCCGAAACCTCAGAAGCGGGTATCTGCTATATTGTCTCCGCCCCGACCCGCGAACTTGATAACCTGAAGTCCATCCATGACCAGGTAAGCGATTCCGAATCGGTTTCGAACCGGTTTCGAACCGTTCCCTAACCCCTTCTTTATAGGTTCAGTATTGCAAGAAGCGAACTGCAGCCCCGAAGAAGACTACCTCAGCCTATCTCGACAATGCAGTCTGTCTACGGTCTACATACTAGTGTACTGGGGTCAGGGTTTGTAAGTATCTAGATAAAGATATTCGTAACCTTTCCCATACAAATATCACCCCAGAGATCTGGGACCAGATTGCCAAGGTCCGTTTAGAAAGGAAAAGCCAGGGCCTTAAAGAAGAGGCAACTGCGTAAGTACTTCTAAACCCTTTTAGAATTGTTTCCTAACTAATTGGCTATTAGTTGGGCATGGGCTGTAATATGGTCCTTTAAGAAGCAACAGGCATGTCGAAACCCCTTGGCGTCATGTCATTGGGAGGTATACCAGAACCCAAATGGGGTATGTTAGCTTAACCCTTTAAGAAACGTTTCCTAACTAGTTATAGACCATTTCTGGCACGCCCCAGTTTATCATCCGTTGCAACCATTACCAGTCAGCTCCAAGTCAGCAGCACTATTGGCATATCATTCCATTGAAGTTTATGCCATACTACTCTACTATCCTTTCAATTTTACGCAATAGTGGAGCAGATGCCCGCTTTGAGAGTTGCTTTACTGTGGATTCGACTACACGAAAACGAGCAATCTGTGGTAAGTTTAGATATAATTCTTAAATATTTACGAACCGCTTCAGAACTAATTCCTACCTAGACCATGATCACCCACAAGGCCCAGGGAAGATGGTAGTGATGCCCTGTACCGTTAGATGGAACCTCTATATTCCATTTAACCTTGAACGGATCCCATACCTTCTCCTAACCTCACACGGTATCCACGATCACCCACCACCTCCACCACGCAAGACCCCCGAAGCTATAGTCAATGGCATCCTTGGTCTGTTACAGAAGATTAACGACCCAGATATCACAGTCGGTTAGTAATAGGTTTGGAACCGTTTTAGAACTATTTACTAATCGCTTCTAAACTAAGTTGGTTTGCTACGTAACCCAATGGTTGAGGAATTCTGCAAGTTATATCACAAAAAGACTCTTGCAGAAGTCCATACAAGCCTTGTCAACCGGGATAGGATTGGTCTTATCATCCAGAAACATCGATCGATCCACTACCCATTAGGCTCCTCTCGGCTTGCTGCAGCATACGAATGGCAGGTCAAGCATAAAGACCAGCCTGACAAGGTAAGTAGTTTATAACCGGTTTATAACTAGTTTATAATCGATTCACTAATATGTCTCTATCACTTAGTATATCCAGCACTTCTTCGATGATGGTCATAACTTTGTGATCATCTGTTTCTTTCAGCAACAGGTCGAACTATTTAAAAAGGGAGTATTCGAGTCATTTGAACTCGATATGAACTATAAGCACCTTAGCCAGTTTGAAGACCGTGAGGTAATTTGGGGCACTTATTCGCGGCAAGTCGAGCGCGGTAAGATTTTCCTTTGACTAGTTCCTAATCGCTTCCAAACTAATTCGGAAATAGTTATCCCTCTCGTTCGAATCCTTACCAATTCCGACAGCCCAGAGATGTACGCCTATACCTTTAAGGTAGTCTTTAGGCTTTTCGAGCTCCAATATCAGTTTTCTATTCGATGGAGGCATCTCCATGGCTCTGGTCTAATTGGTATTACCATTGACCAAGACTATAAGGCACTTCTCGGTACGTGGTTCTTAAACGCTTTAAAACCGCTTCCTAACCGCTCCTGAAAGGATTTACTGGGTACTTGTACGAAATTGACCCAGAACATAAGCCTTGGATATGGCATGCAACACGAACGGTTCGGCTATGCCATATTCACTTCCAGCGTGGGGTTGCTACAATTACAGGTGGCGAAACTGGTGACCGAGGGCCTGATTCAGACTTTGCAAGGCTTATGCAGCTCCTCGAATGTGCAAATACCCACGACTACCAGGAGCTCTGCCAGGCTTTTCTCTGTAAGATTTCCTAACCCATTTTAAAGCGGTTCAGAATCGTTTCCTAACTAGTTATAAGCACATCCCCAAAAGTCGATCCGAGATTGGGCAAGACATAAACAGGCTCCAGCTATTATGGCAGGGCTTTGTAGAGGGTGTACCGATATGCCGCTTTCTAACTGGGATGCGATGCAAAGCCATACAAACCATATTGAGGTCTTACACCAAGAGGCCTATTCTTGGAGTGGTCGCTACGTTAACCTCCTTTCTTGTATTCGAAGGTAAGAACTACTTATAAACCCCTTTAAAGTTATTTCTAAACTATATATTAACTAGTTTTATAGTAACGAAAAGCTCGACTATAATAAGCTTGCCGATTCGAAGATTGTCTTACAACATGGCTTACCTATGAGCTACACTGCTCGAAATATTACAGCACGGTTTGAGCAGTCCTTTGCACGAGACAGTAAGTATTTCTAGACTAGTTCTGAAACGTTTCCTAACCGTTCTAGAAATGCGTCGTAAACGCCGAGCCGAAGAACGTCAAGCTACAACAGGGTCAAACCTCCAACCATCAACTAGCCTCCTTGAGGCTAATAGGCCCTCACCTTCACCATCCCAAGGATCAAGTATATCTACTAGCGAGGTAGAGGAACTCTCTGACTACTCGTCTTCAGGGGTTTCAATACGCTCACGAAGGTATATCACCTCTTAACCGTTTCTAAATCGTTCCCTAAACGCTTACGAATTATTTAGGAAACGACGTACCCAAGCTCGAGGCAATAATCAAGGACTTAGACGAACATCTGCAACAAACCTAGCAAATCAAGCAGCTATGCAAGATATAACTAGGTCTTCAATGATGCCATTTCTTTCTAATCCACCTGACCTTGATACGTTACAGGCAATTGAACGTATTCAACAGGGTGAGATTGAACGGTTAAGGTTAGAGCTAGAGCTACGAGGATAACAGAGTAAGGAAAAAGATACGTAATTAGGGATATTTTGGTATTGTATATAGAACGGCTTCAGAATCGATTCTAAACTAATCCCTAATATTACGTACTTTAATGTTAAAAAAGTTGGGTTTTTGAGAAACGAAGTTGGGAAAACCGCCAAAACCCCTT